>NW_018453650.1:0-398 GCF_002113885.1 Mizuhopecten yessoensis
TTTCGATTCGGAGAAGCTCCACCTTATTCTGCTTTTGTTATCGATTTAAGACAAATAGTTGTATTTTATTCTTAATTTTATTTTTTTAGTTTTTAACACATCACTGCATTTCACAACACTATTAACGTCATTTGCACAGTCGCACAGGTCCAGTCATAATACTGTAGTGAATTTATCCTGGGGGGTCAACTTTACTGGGGTAAGTATTTGCCTCTAGAGAGCGAGGGGCGTATGTATTGCCGGGATTAGCGCACGCGTGCAGTGTGTGTAAACAGAGCTGAACGAGCGAGAGGGCCAGTCTGTGTGTTATATTGGGATATCTACACAACGTTCACCAAGATACCGTATAATATAGTGTAATAGGGGGAGGTCCGGAGAGGGTTTTGCATCCGTTGTCA
>NW_018453651.1:0-398 GCF_002113885.1 Mizuhopecten yessoensis
TTATTTTAAGTCCGAACCACCGGTTTCACATGTAAGGGTGAATTACTTTGCAACTGATAGGGATAAGACATGTATGAGAAGTACTCATCTGCCACGTCTTCGTATCCAATCGCTTGGTATGGGTAGTACTCATCTGCCACGTCTTGGTATTCATTTTCTTGGTATGGGTAGCACTCATCTGCCACGTCCTGGTATCCATTCTCTTGGTATTGGTAGTACTCATCTGCCACGTCCTGGTATCCATTCTCTTGGTATGGGTAGTACTCATCTGACACGTCTTCGTATCCATTCTCTTGGTATGGGTACAATGTAGTTCTTATCTGCCATGCCTTGGTATCCATTCTTTTGGTATGGGTAGTACTCATCTGCCACGTCTTGGTATCCATTCTCTTGGTATG
>NW_018453652.1:0-398 GCF_002113885.1 Mizuhopecten yessoensis
GAGGAAAACTTTGCCATCTGTATCAACTTAGGGAAAGATTTGTTAGAAAGGAACGGATTCCGAGTGGAGGAAGTGAGTGTCAGACGACTGGTCAAATGTATTAATTAAAAGTTAAACTTGATTTAAAGAGATTTTATAAGATTGAAAAAGTGCAGATTTTGGTTGGATTTGATAACAAACATGTTTAATGCCTTAGTATGGGATTTCATATTTTGAAGTTAATTGCGATAGTTTTGTGAGGATATTTAAGGAGTTTTGTTTAAATGTTTATTTCACAGTTTGTATATTACAATGTGTGTTTGTGGTGTTGTAGGTACGAGACAAGTTGATACAGGTGACGACTCAGCGACAGGACATGACTGACCAATGGGAGGAGAGATGGGAACATCTACAGCTCA
>NW_018453653.1:0-398 GCF_002113885.1 Mizuhopecten yessoensis
GCAGGAAACAGTTTCATGTATCCTGAGTTAGTATAAACCATTGACAACAAATGTCGGAATACAATAAGCCGGGATTCTATTACAATTGTCTGTACTCGAAATCGCATGCTGTAACATTGTTCTTAAGAAATAATGCTTCCTTATTCAAATGTGTTGTGTACTCTTCAGATTATCTTAACATCTCACAATTAAAGACGAGTTCTACCTCTGGAAGTTGATATCTCACAACTTTGTATTCTGGCTTCCTTTTCAAATCTGTTCTGATTGTGTTCATGGCGCCATCGTTTTGTCAACATTTACAATATAAAGTACAAAACAACACGAACATGTTAGCCCTGAAACAGTTTGAATTTCAAAACAATCCGATTGTGGTCGCATCTATATCCAATTTGTAGGTC
>NW_018453654.1:0-398 GCF_002113885.1 Mizuhopecten yessoensis
TCTTTTTTCTCTTAATAAAACTCCAAAACGTATTTTGGTTTTTCTGATGTACTCATGTCTCTTGTACTTATTGTAAGTTCTACGTGTTTTTTTTTGCATTTTAGATTTAAGTTTTTTATATCTGTCCCAATCCTGTGGTTTACGAACTGTCCAACCCTCCAGGTCAGGCGAGCACAACAATGGACCATATTCATGTATAAGGTGGTTGAGGGGTTGTTACCAGCTATATACCTCCAACTGATCATTTGACAAAAACAAGACCAAAAAGGAACATCTAAGTCAGAAACTTTTCGGATTGCATATAAAAAAGGAGGCAGAAGCATCCTTAATAAACAACTCCTAATCCTACCATCGGGGCCTGATAATCTGTTACAGCTATACTTTGACCTTTAACCCTA
>NW_018453655.1:0-398 GCF_002113885.1 Mizuhopecten yessoensis
GGATTTAGCATGACTTAGCTTGCCTAATATTATGTAAAGGTTTTGTTAAGGTAATTAATAACAAAATCATATTAAATCTCATTTGTGTTCAATGAAACGTCGCCTTCATTTTCGCAAACAGCATCACTGTACCCCACACGGCTCGTTATTCTTTCGAGAACGAATACTGTCCTCCGCAGAGCTGGTTATTATCTCGGAATGTGAAAATTCAACGGAGCTTACTGATATGATATCAATTTAATGCTCCAATATTGGAACAAATCTCAACCAAACACAACAGCTGTTGAAGTGACAATACGCGTTTGAATTCGATTTAAACTTTTAAAAATATGAAAAATATAATGTTATTTCTGAAAAAGGTTGTAAATGACTTGAGAATAAGTAAAAATATATTTACT
>NW_018453656.1:0-398 GCF_002113885.1 Mizuhopecten yessoensis
CTCCAACAGGAATGTGATGTTTATAGGTACGTAATGCTGCAGTCTTTCTGTTTGTGTCTCGAACTTTTCTCTCTCCCCTTTCACATTAATTTCTGTTTTGCCTACTCTTCGTCATTAATTATTCGTCTCGATAGGTTTTGGTATATATTCATCTGTCTATAACATAACTCTTCCTTAGACATATCCTCATTGTTACTTTGGTTTTTGCTCACTTAAGTTCTCTACACCTTTAGCTATTTGCTTGGTCAGGTAAAAGGTAAACAAAACTGACAAGTCGCTTCGTTGACACTTTGAAAATTACCGAGGAGCGCCTTCCGGATATACTGGCAGATATCAGATGTTCTTTATATGGCCGACTTGTAGAATACACAAGATGGCTTCGATTTTGTCATGATATG
>NW_018453657.1:0-398 GCF_002113885.1 Mizuhopecten yessoensis
TATATACTTCTCAAAATTGTGATGTGAACTTTAAAGCCTAGCATTGAAGATTTTCTTAAACAATATGAAAAAAAAACATTCTCAGTTTAACTTCCTATTTTGTGTGTATTGTATCTTGAAGACCTGCTTTATAGAAACATGCTCTCAGATGGTTGTATTTGTGTCATTGAAGTTTTTGCATTATACATTTTTAGCACATCATCATCAGATGGTGGGCTATTAAAGTCACCCTGCATCCATTGTCCATCGGCATTCCGTCCGGCCTTGAACAATTCTTGTTAGCGCTATTTTTCGAAAAGTACCAGAGGAATCTTTTCTAAATTGCACATGAAGGTTCCCCATGGTCCCTAGTTATGCATATTAATTTTTGGGGCCGATCACAAAACAAAGATGGCCGA
>NW_018453658.1:0-398 GCF_002113885.1 Mizuhopecten yessoensis
TTTGTAATTAAAGTAATAGTTTATATTTCGTGTGCTTAAAATTTCTTTGGGATTATATTTCGTGGTTTTCTTAACAATCGTGGTTTTCTTGGCTACGGTAACATTAATATCGATGCCGTTTTACTAAGATATAAACAAATCCGTGTTGGACACAGAAAGTAAATTGTAAATAAATGTATGAATGAATATTAATCAAGACAGTTATCACTAGTGTTGAACTTCAAACATTCTAGATAAAAGCGTAAATGTGAAGTAACAAAAAGAGTAATTATTTAATTGTCTGATGCCTTAAAAATGATGCCATTTAGATAGTGTTTTGCTGGACCCCTAATGCAACATGAATATGCTTAATATTATATTGATGCATAAAGGCAAGTGTACATTAGTGGGTTTAACAG
>NW_018453659.1:0-398 GCF_002113885.1 Mizuhopecten yessoensis
CAGCCCTTTGTCGGCGTGTTAGCGCCATCGCAACGCTGTGCTAAAGTCTGTGGTGCCGATATATTTTCATACTTCAGGTTGTGGCAGATGTGCTAGCGCCATCGAACACCATCGAACACCAAAGCTCCCCAACTGCTTTGATTGACACTTTAGCTCCATTACAGCTTTGTATCCAAGCCTGCGTCGGCATGTGATAGCGCCATGACTCCTTTGTGACATAACCTAAGGTCGGCATCTTATAGCGCCGTGACACCTTTGTGACATGGTCTATGGTCGGTATGTAATAGCGCCGTGACACCTTTGTGACATGGTCTATTGTCGGCATGTTATAGCGCCGTGAAACCTTTGTGACATGGTCTAACACTGGTGGACCCTTACCGTGTATTTTTTTCATTTTT
>NW_018453660.1:0-398 GCF_002113885.1 Mizuhopecten yessoensis
AAGGAGGAATGGTCGTTTTAATGCCAGATTTCGCCAAAATGAATAAGCTTGATATTTTAAAAGGGAGTCTATGGTGAGGTCATTATTTTTGTAATGATAATATGATATCACATAGTCCAATTAATCGTACTATCTCTCGTCTTTTACTATTGTTATCAACAAACTTTCTAAAAAATTAATACCTAAGTGACAACAAGACCGTAACCCGAACTCACGATCGATAAGACCAGAGCAAAATATAAACAAAGGAAGACCAGACCTTTCAGAAGGTTAAGCGTCTTCTTTCAAGTCAAAGTAATATTGCGTCCTCATGGCAAAACATGCTGTGGTGACAACAAATAACAAACCATATCAATGAGCATGTTAAAAAGAATTGAACTTTCTACCACACAAAAAAA
>NW_018453661.1:0-398 GCF_002113885.1 Mizuhopecten yessoensis
ATATCCAAACAGACAGCGTTGAATGGCAAGTGAATTAAGAGAAAGTTGTGTTATTTCTAACTATAAGAATGAGGTAATGGACAGTGTTAATTTGCTCAATTATGTGCTTAAGGATTTTTATAAGTGAAATAAATTCTTCATTATTGACATAATTAAAAAATGTGTTGAACTTGAAAGTACCAGGACTTTCAAATAATATCGCAACATATTTTTTCTTCTGTTTTGCAGTATCTAGTGGTCATTGCAGTTAACCAAATACTGATATTCGTCTCCAATTTCATGCAGGTGGCAACTAATATGTTTTCTATCTTATCTTGGAATGTTATTCCATCTACCACAATCAATCTGAAATTTAGCATTAAGAATTCTAAATTTACAATAAACATTTGCTAGTCTCA
>NW_018453662.1:0-398 GCF_002113885.1 Mizuhopecten yessoensis
CTGACACACCCTCCTTTAACCAATAGACACAAATGTTTGAGAAAGGCATTATCGTCTAGACAGACCAAATTTAATAATACTGTTTTGTTAACAATTTATTTTACCTGAAAAACAACCCAGGATAATGCGTTTTGCTTAATGTCAACAAAGAGTGAATTCAATGTTCAGTTAATTCGGAACAAAGAGGAGTGTTTCTATTGTTGTTCGGTTTTGTTGTCCGTTCGTTTTTATATCTCTTTGGGTTCCTCTTTTTGTATCGACAGTGACCTTTTGTTTGCTGAAAATGTTCATAGGGTTAGCTCACAAACGTTACAATGATTTGATTATAATTCGATCACTGATTGTTTTACACTATTGCGTGCGGTTCTAGATTATCATAACATTGTTTAAGTTATTTT
>NW_018453663.1:0-398 GCF_002113885.1 Mizuhopecten yessoensis
TTTGTATCTCGATATCCATGTTTATCATTTGAATCTGAATATCCATGTTTATCTTTTATATCTGGATATCCATAATTATCTTTTTGTGTCTGGACATCCTTGTTTATGATTTGTTTCTTGAAATCTTTATTCATCATTTGGATCTGGATATCCTTGTTTACCTTTTGTATCTTAATATCCTTGTTTACCTTTTGTATCTGAATATCTTTGTTTATCTTTTGTGTCTGGACATTTTCGTTTATCTTTTGTATCTGGATATCCATGTTTATCATTTGAATCTGAATATCTATGTTTATCATTTATATCTTGATATCCATATTTTTCTTTTGTGTCTGGACATCCTTGTTCATCATTTGTGTTTGGATATCATTGTTTATCATTTGTTTCTTGATATCTTT
>NW_018453664.1:0-398 GCF_002113885.1 Mizuhopecten yessoensis
CAAAATGAGCTCAAATGAGTACTTGACATAACATCACCTCCCTGCTCTTTTACGTTATAGTTGCAGTCTATCAATTTTCATTGCCTATATATTATGCTAAATATATGTTCTTTGTATAGTTGAAATATCATTAAATTTTGAAAAAAAATAAGTTTAATTCCAATGCTTTAAATGAAGTGACCAATATATTTGAACATGCCGTTTATCTACCTACATGTAAAATATTGCCAAATGCATCAATTAGTGTTCTTGTAGTAATATATACACCATACTTAGGCACTTACAAATTCCCACACATGCCTAAAATAGGTGTGTTCCAACTTATGATGTTCTAATAGGTCATACTATACCTTGCTGTTCAGTTTGATATCGTACTTGTACTTGATGGAATACCTCAC
>NW_018453665.1:0-398 GCF_002113885.1 Mizuhopecten yessoensis
TTTTCGGCTCTCTTTCGACCTGCACATCAAAAACATTTGCAGAAAAGCCTCACAACAACTAAATTTACTTTACAGAATTAGAAAACACATAAACAGACTAAATAAACTCGCAATAATTCCACACCTTTAGTCTTTCACACTTTAACTTCTGCCCACTCCCCTGGCACTTCGGCGCTGAAGCAAATGATAGAAAAATACAGAAAATTCAGTATAGGACACTCACTAAATCTATGATGACTTTCCAAGTTTTACGATGACCTGTTGACCCGGGCACACATACCTACTTCAAAAATTAGAAGAATGAGACAAATAGTAATAGAAACACAAAATTATACACACAACCGTACCCTCATGCCTCCACAACATTGTCACACCTAAACCCCAAAACTACAGTTTCA
>NW_018453666.1:0-398 GCF_002113885.1 Mizuhopecten yessoensis
ATACCACACCGTCAACACACACAGACAATACATGTATATCACAACGTCAACACACACAGACAATATACCATACCGTCAACACACACAGACAATATACAACACCGTCTACACACATGGACAATAAACCACATCGTCCCAAACATGGACAATATATATAACACCGTCTACACACATGGACAATATACCCTCCGTCAACACAAACCGGCAATATACCACTCCGTCAACACACTCAGAAAACATTCTACACTATCAATAAACATGGATAATATACCACACCGTCAGTACACACGAACAATATACCACACCGTCAGCACACACGGACAATATACCACACCGTCAACACACACGTTCAATATACCAACCCGTCAACAAACATGGACAATATACCACACTGTCAA
>NW_018453667.1:0-398 GCF_002113885.1 Mizuhopecten yessoensis
TTAGAAGCATACATGGAGAAAGGCTACCAAGTTTGTTTAAATGAATGACCTTCGCCCATTTTCAATGTCACAGGGGTCAAGTTGGTTGAAATCTTTAACCCTTTCACCACTGAAGACTATAATAGACTTATCCAGATCAATGCATGGTATAGTTGATTAAAGTTACATAGGGGTGGAAGGGTTAAATGACTTCTTCTGAATAACACAAACTTCAAGAGTGATAGTTTGTTAATATAAATGACCTTGTTACACTTTCAAGGTAACATCTGGTTACATAAATATTTAAAAGTCATCTCAATAAACATATGTTAAAGTCATCTTCTCAATAAACAAATAGTTTAGGGTGTTAATATTTGACAATTTGCATTCTAGGATGAAGGGCTATACAGTTTGTTCAA
>NW_018453668.1:0-398 GCF_002113885.1 Mizuhopecten yessoensis
AGGTAAAATTAGTCGGTGGGGTTACAATAGTTTAACCGGCTATCACCAGTAATTGAGACTACAGTAGTGAGCATTACAAGTACTGTACATCAATCAAGTCCATGGAATCTCTCCTGAAACCTTTCGTCATAAAGGACAACCTTTATGCTGCGTAGATAACACTGAAACTCAAAACCCAATAAACGCAACTAGTGAATAATAAAATGTCATCGAAACCACCTTTCGAGCTGAAATTCTTCAAAACTAGGACAAATTATAAACAAAGGAAAGATTTATACGAAGACCTTTGAAAAATAACTAAAACAATAAGGCCATGTGTTTCGGAGAGGTATTTATCGACGCTATGTAAATCTAGGTCAACTTCAAGTAATGGCATGTCCTCAAAACGAGAAGCGGGG
>NW_018453669.1:0-398 GCF_002113885.1 Mizuhopecten yessoensis
ATTTTGGATTTTGACAGTGAAGGTTTGGTATCGCTATTTCTTAATAAGGACTGGAGAGATATTTCTCAAATTTGATACATAGGTTTTGACAGGTTTGTTATCGCTATTTCTAAGGAAGCACTGGATGGATCTTTCTCAAATTTAATATGTCTGTTCCCCTTTGCCTGCAGTTGTGCATGTTTTGTTATCGCTTTTTCTCAATAAGGATTGGAGGAATATTTCTCAAATTTGATACGTAGGTTCCCTTTGGTCTGTAGATGTGCATGTTGTCTTATGAGCCTGATCGGATAAACAAATCATTGATTTTGACAGTTAAGGTTTGTTATGGCTATTTGCCAGATAGTACTGGAGGATTCTTTCTCAAATTTGCTATGTAGGTTTCCCTTGATCCCTAGTTG
>NW_018453670.1:0-398 GCF_002113885.1 Mizuhopecten yessoensis
AGTGTGTAAAGTGTGAAAAGCTACAGAGCGATATAGATAGAGTGTATAAATTGGTGCACAGTGTGGAAAATGAAAGTGAAGGTGACGAAATGCTGCCAGGTCATTTTTACAAACAAGAAGAAATGTATCAATTTTAAGTACACTATGAACCTGACGAATGAAATGTGTGTGAACGATTTTGGTGTTTGGATGACCTCTTTAATGAGTTTCAGTGCCCATATTAGATGTACTGTTTACAAATCAATGCAAATACTCTGTTTTATAAAACGTACATGTACATGTTGTACACAAATACCTGCTTTAAGGTCTTTATATACAGATGTCTCGTCAGGAGTCAGTTAGAATAATGTAATCAGAACAAAATGTCTAATGATGTGACTGGTGTAACTTAAATGCCA
>NW_018453671.1:0-398 GCF_002113885.1 Mizuhopecten yessoensis
GGTTTCTGCAATTGACAAGACCAATAAATGTACAGTGTACATACATGACAAGGAGATTAGACACCGGGTTATACCTACGCTACTGGTCGCCTCCTTCACCTTATCAGTCGTTTAACAGAAGCAATTCCAATGAAATATTTCGTATTTAAGTTGTTTTCAATAATTGTCAAATTTCCTCGGAGAAGAACCGACCCTGGGTATATGAAAACGACTTGTGATCCTGTTGTCACTTCAGTGGAGAAATATAGATATATAACGTTATGGGGAGGTAACTCCCTCCACGTTTGTGTATCATAAACTTATTATTTACAATTCCTATTAAATGATAAAATGGCATATAAAGTGGCAATGAAGTTTTTTTTAGCTCACCTGGTCCGAAGGACCATGGTGAGCTTATG
>NW_018453672.1:0-398 GCF_002113885.1 Mizuhopecten yessoensis
TGTCTGAGGTAGAGTTAACCATTTTCGAACAAGATAGCCCATCGCCTATGTTAACTTTATACAATACATATGAACTCGGTGATCTCCGGTTGGGGAAATGCAATTGTCTAAATCCTTATTAGGAAGTGCATAAAAACAAAACATTTGAGTGCAGAATATTCAGTACCTTGTGCCCCGAATATATAATATACCTGGTCCGATGTAGGCGTTGTATTGGTCGAACTGATCTATCTGAAGAGAAAAAGACGTTTGCAATGTACACGAAAAACTATTGATTTGCCGTAAATAGACGTGTATTGTCAAAAATTGCACGTGTAATCATGCAAAAAAATTAAACTGGTGACTGTTGATAGGGACGTCTTCAAACTTCAGCGTTCAAAGAAGGCATTGTTTACAAA
>NW_018453673.1:0-398 GCF_002113885.1 Mizuhopecten yessoensis
GTTTATACTGAGATTATTTTTGAAAAATCGATTGTTCTTTTAATTTATCAGCATGAAAAAGTTCTAAAAAATCGTAATTACAGTCGGAACACCATTTATAACGTGTTCTGCTATAATTCGATGTGATTTTCTTACATGAATAGTATCAAATGAGTAAATTAAATAACAATTGCCGTATGTAGCAAAAATTGTCCTAGAACAACTACCTATTGTACTGTCAGTCAGCTAATTCAACAGAAATTATGCGGTTTGCGGGATGGTCACTCAAGAGTTGGATTATCTGCCCTAGTAGCCATTTTTTTCCGTAAGGCGGAGTCAAAATAAATAACAAACTGTCAAGAAGCCCCTTATAGTAACTGAATACAATTGAATACAATGAATATCTATTAAGGGTTGAT
>NW_018453674.1:0-398 GCF_002113885.1 Mizuhopecten yessoensis
AACTAGCAGTTGGTCTGCATACATGTCTCTACTACCGGGTATATTTTATATAACGAAAATAAACGTGTAATGGCTTTGCTTTACACTGTATACTGGTTCTTAAGGCCGATAATAATAAAGCGTTTACCTAGATCCCAATCCAATTTTTAAGTGTTGATGGGTTTGTAGGTTGGTAGGTACATGTAGGTAGGTAGGGAAAACATTTTATCAGTGCCCCACATCAGAGATACGAGTGCCGTATAATAATCATGGTGCCCGTCTGTCCATCTGTCTACACATTCATTTACAGTGATTATCTCTGAATTCTAAAACTTTTAGAAATTTGACACGGTGATACACTGTGATATATTTATGTGCAAGGTCGGGTTACTATTACTGAAAAAGACCAAGGTTGGGGA
>NW_018453675.1:0-398 GCF_002113885.1 Mizuhopecten yessoensis
TCATAATGAAGAGTAAATGTATTGGTGAAGGTCGCAATCCTATCTCGTAAATGTAAAGGTACACGAAATGTATAAACAAAAAAATCTATAATGGATTTTGGATATACTGACTTAAAGAGACTAAAGAGAATTTGAAACAACGTTTTGAAGATGAAACCACTAGTAGTTTTTTTCCCTTAACAATCAAGGACCTGTTTTTCGGATCCTGTTCATATATAAAATGTTGTCTTTGTTTTAACAATATGAATTTATTTCATCTTATTGGCAATGACCTAAACCCTGGTACACAGGTTATCCTATGAGGGAGAGAGTCTTTGAACTATCAATCATGAAGGTGGCCATCTGAAATAATCGGTGACCTTTTAGAAGTGCCGTACATCTTGTCAAAGAATCAATCA
>NW_018453676.1:0-398 GCF_002113885.1 Mizuhopecten yessoensis
ATGTCATGTAAACAAATAAGCCTATTACATGCATAGCAAAAACCCTCAATAGTAAAATTTAATTTCGTTTATTTTTTTAACTTCTAACGCATAAATGGAATCTCAAGTAGACGCTTCTAGGTGCCGATTTATTAGTTAACAATTTTATGCTGAAAAAGAAGCGGAAAAACTAAAGATTTAATAATAAAACACAGCATCAGAGGATAAACGTTGCATGCACATTGTTTACAGTCCAGCTTCACACTTGCATGGAGGGAAAAGTAGATATATGTATGTGCGTATGACTAGTTAAATGTTTGCCCAGGCTCTGGTACCGTCATGACGGATTTTTACAACCTAGAAATTGTAATTATTTATTGCCATACTAAAATTAACTAGATGTCCTCTAACTTTTTTTT
>NW_018453677.1:0-398 GCF_002113885.1 Mizuhopecten yessoensis
TGACCAATTGCTCACAGGATTTTCTTTGCTAATATATTAAAGTATTTGAATAAATATTAGAATTGGTTTTCTGTAGATTTCAGATTTTGTTCAGAAATGCTTTTGATCAGCCAGCTTTAAAATTTAAATTAAAAAGTTCAAATTCCTGGTTTATATAGAAATAACTTAATAAATAACATCCTTGAGTTAAAAACCAATAGGAATGTTTAATATTCTATAATAATAAGGGCCCCACTTGAAAATGGAAGGGACCAACAGCAATAATTCCATGGTGTCCATTCATCTGTCTGTCTGCAGTCTGGACAGGCAGTGGACACACCTTTGTTTTATGGATGTTATATAAATATAAAATTGCTGAGTTTTCACATAGATACACTGTTACACATATATAGATACAT
>NW_018453678.1:0-398 GCF_002113885.1 Mizuhopecten yessoensis
AGTGACACTTTTCCTTTGATGACAAAATGAGGGCGAATTAAAAAAAAGGCTATGTTATGTATAGCTAACTACAATAATTTCCAATGAGTACCCACCACCCCAGTTGTAAATTCTAATGGAGTAATGCTTACTTTCAAACTTCCATTCACACTTCCAAACGGCAATTTCCCTCTGAAATACCTTATCTGCAGCACTGATTCCAATGCCAATGGAATCCATTATTTCCACTTTAGGAACGTGTTTATTGCTCATGCATCGATCGATGAAGCATATCTGCCATTTAAAGTGAAGAGCATGTACATCGTAACCCAACTCCAACAATGTCAGAGGTTTACACGGCGAGATACGTATCTCCCATAGCTGATTTTCCCGATGCTGACGATCAAATTTTCAAAGTT
>NW_018453679.1:0-398 GCF_002113885.1 Mizuhopecten yessoensis
GGAGAGTTGTGCGGACAAGGACTTTTCAAAAAGGGCCATAACTTAGTACAACAGGGTCAGATGACAAAATATTACCTAGATGCACAAGTTGAGGTGGTAGTTACGTAAGAAAGAGTCAGATTGAAAAACTAATACCAAACTTTTTCTACGGACAGACAGACGGTTTGGTTTGGTTAAATTTTGTTTAACGTTCTATTAACAGCTAAGGTAATTTAAGGACGTGCCTCCATGTGTGCAAGATGCATGTGTGTAGTGTAAGCGTGCTTGCGTGTATGTATGCAGAATACAGGGTATGTTCGCCCGGTCACAATATACTGACAACGGGTGAACCAGTTGTTGCCGTTTCCCTAAATGCTAAACGTTAAGCAGGGAATAACAACTACCATTTTAAGGACTTT
>NW_018453680.1:0-398 GCF_002113885.1 Mizuhopecten yessoensis
AACTATTGTTTGTAATTTTACTTGAACTTTTGATCTTGTTTCAGAATGCATCTCTGTTTGAACCAATGTTACATGCAACAAGTCATGATCAAGTTTTGATTGAAGATTTGCTTCGGGTAATGATTCAGATCTGGTCTCTGATTTTGTTTCAAGCTTTGTTTGACAGTTTATTTGACAGTTTGTTTGACAGTTTGCTTGACAGTTTATTTGACAGTTTGCTTGACAGTTTGTTTGACTTATTGTTTTAAGGACGGCAGTATCCTCACAGTCTCTGATACTACTTTTACCGAGGCTAGTATCCTCGGTCACGTCATTCGTAAGGTCTCTGATACTACTTTTGACGAGGCAAGTACAATAATAATATACAACATTTATATAGCGCCCTATACAATTTGTAA
>NW_018453681.1:0-398 GCF_002113885.1 Mizuhopecten yessoensis
TAGAATAAGGATTTGAAAGGTTTTACCTCTATTTCCCCTATTGGGCCCTGCTTCTTTGCCCCAAGAGGGCCACACCCAGCGTTTATACAAAATTGAGTCCCCTTGGCCTAAGGATGCTCCATGACCAAATTTAGTCTAAATCTACTGAGTCGTTCAGGACTAGTAGCATTTTTAAGGAATAGTTGACGGATGGACGTCCGGACGTCCGACGGACGCTGCGGTATGGCATAAGCTCGAACAAGTTTTAAAAAGTTTTGAAGTTTGCGCAGTATACCACAATACCCCAAAATCAAAATCAGTGTTCGTACCCATGGCAACGGGCAATATGCCTACTCCTTACACGATTTCTCACCCCGGTGAGAAATCGTGCAGAGGTGAGAAATCGTTTTGCGAACTCA
>NW_018453682.1:0-398 GCF_002113885.1 Mizuhopecten yessoensis
GCATGGTAGAGTCTACTAAAGTTACATAGGGGTGAAAGGTTTAAGCCAGAATTTGAAGGTGTTCATTATCAAACTTTGTATTGGAGAGTTACAGCTTTATAACAGGCTGTTATTGGTTAATACTGTACTTTATTGATGTCACAGCCGTGTTTAAATTCTTGATTTTTTTTCCCTTGTGTAAATTAAACCTGCTGTTCTTTGGTTTAACATCTCTCTGACTTTCCTTGAGTCATTTATCATGTTCTGCACTTTCAGCCTGTTTCACAGATATATATATAATACCCATATATAATGCATCCACTATGCATGTACATGTATATATATAGGATACAAATCTACTTTGATAGATCGTAAAATAGACAAAGTGAGGGTACTGGACAGGGCAAGTCTGCTTGTAT
>NW_018453683.1:0-398 GCF_002113885.1 Mizuhopecten yessoensis
GGCTCAATTAAATCCCTGTTGTACATTGTTATTTTACAAACATTATAATTGTATAAATGTAGCAGAAAACATTTTCAGACATTGTTGTAGGTATATATCATACTACAGGTACAAATAACATATTTTTTACTTTTTAAATGAACAACTCACAAAAGCTTGTTTGCTTTTAAAACTTTTTAAAATGTAACTAACTTGAGTACGATAAATATGATAAACTCTAGTCATGAGTTTTTGAACCTCTTATTTAATCAAACAATATTTAATGTAAATATCCCGTTGTGTTGACCAGGTAATACATATAATGTAACAAGTTTAAGCTCCTTTTTTAACATTTAAAATGGAGAATAATACATTCCATGGGCCTTAACGGTCACCTGATATATTTATACAGAGAGTTG
>NW_018453684.1:0-398 GCF_002113885.1 Mizuhopecten yessoensis
CACTGGACAGCTAGTATTAGTTTCAGTGGCCACAAAAGTAGCGCACCTGTACCGAGCGAGTGACAATGCGTCATTGTACGGCCACTCGATGGTGATGCTGATTCCAGGCACGATGATTGACGGGGGTTCATCACAGATGTCTTCCGCGACGGGGCAGTAATCCCATCTCTTAGCAGGATCGGTCGTGTAACACCAGGGTCGTATACTGTCATCCGTTTGACACCAGTTGTGAAGGTCACTCCTGTTTTTGAGATAAACCGGTCGATGAGGCGTGCTGCTGTCCCATCGCTGACACGTGACACCTTTCAAAGTGCACGTGACTCTCCCTTCATATGGCTTACTGCTTTTAAATTTGTCTTTCTCTGTAAGAGAGTGAAGGAATAAAGTATTTACGTCTG
>NW_018453685.1:0-399 GCF_002113885.1 Mizuhopecten yessoensis
TATGTTACAGACAGTCAGACAACAGAACTACATACAGATATGTTAGGGACAATCAGACAACAGAACTACATACAAATATGTAACAGACAGTCAGACAACAGAACTACAAACAGATATGTTACAGACAATCAGACAACAGAACTACGGACAGATATGTTACAGCAGTCAGACAACAGAACTACAGACAGATATGTAACAGACAGTCAGACAACAGAACTACAGACAGATATGTNGTCAGACAACAGAACTACAGACAGATATGTAACAGACATTCAGACAACAGAACTACAGACAGATATGTAACAGACAGTCAGACAACAGAACTACAGACAGATATATAACAGACAGTCAAAGAACAGAACTACAGACAGATATGTTACAGACAGTCAGACATCAGAA
>NW_018453686.1:0-399 GCF_002113885.1 Mizuhopecten yessoensis
CTGATATTTGGCTTGTAGCATGCTGGGATGAAGGGCTACCAAGTTGATTCAATTGAATTACCTTGACCCACTTTCAAGGTCACAGGGGTCAAATGTCTTAAAATCTTCAAACGACTTCTTCTCAATAACCAAAACGCCCAGTGTACTGATATTTGGCCTGTAACATGCTGGGTAAAGAGCTACAAAGTTTGTTAAAATGAATGACCTTGACCCTTTTTCAAGGTCACATNCCAGTGTACTGATATTTGGCCTGTAACATGCTGGGTAAAGAGCTACAAAGTTTGTTAAAATGAATGACCTTGACCCTTTTTCAAGGTCACATGGGTCAAAGTCTTAAAATTTTTAACAACTTCCTCTCAATAACCAAAAGGCCAAGGGTACTGATATTGGGCCTGTAGC
>NW_018453687.1:0-399 GCF_002113885.1 Mizuhopecten yessoensis
GCACAAGGCGGGCTGCAGATGAAAACCTATCTGTTAAAAGCACTAGATTAAATGTTTATTTATTTATTTCACTTTAACAACACAGATCATTCACTTTTGCAAGTGCACCTGACGAGGTGAGAAGCTGTGGTTGTTTGAGTTGAATAATTAATCTAATTCAATTATGTCTAACTTTACAGGTTGGTTTAAATGTCCGAGAGTATTCGAGTGTGTTGAAGATGGAGACCTATCAAATCTGTAATTTAATTTTATAAACATAACATCACAGACCACTCACTTATATAAGTGCACCTGACGAGGTGGGAAGCTGCAGATGTTGTGTTTGAGGTTGTGGTCTTTTTAATTATTTAATGAGTTATGGGGGTGGGGCACAGAGGAGGAGACTCCAGACCTCCTGGA
>NW_018453688.1:0-399 GCF_002113885.1 Mizuhopecten yessoensis
TATAATGATAAGTGGGATACAAATCCTACGGCTATAGAAATCAGCCTTTCTGACTATAATGATAAGGGGGATACAAATCCTATGGCTATAGAAATCAGCTTATGTGAATAATGATAGGGGGGATACAAATCCTAAGACTATAGAAATCAGCTTTTCTGACTAATGATGGGGGATACAAATCCTACGGCTATAAAATCAGCTTGTCTGACTATAATGATAAGGTGTTTACAAATCCTATGGCTATAGAAATCAGCTTGTGTGAATAATGATAGGGGGGATACAAATCCTAAGACTATAGAAATCAGCTTTTCTGACTAATGATGGGGGGATACAAATTCTACGACTATAGAAATAAGCTTTTCTGACTAATGATGGGGGGATACAAATCCTACGGCTATA
>NW_018453689.1:0-399 GCF_002113885.1 Mizuhopecten yessoensis
TGTATGTTGACACTGTTACATTTTGTCCCTGTGTGTTGACACTGTGATATTTTGTCCCTGTATGTTGACGCTGTTACATTTTGTCCCTGTATGCTGACGCTGTTACATTTTGTCCCTGTATGTTCACGCTGTTACATTTTGTCCCTGTATGTTGACGCTGCTACATTTTGTCCCTGTATGTTGACGCTGTTACACTTTGTCCCTGTATGTTGACGCTGTTACATGTTGTCCCTGTATGTTGACGCTGTTACATTTTGTCTCTGTGTGTCGACGCTGTAGTATATTTTGTACCTGTGTGTTGACACTGTAGTATATTTTGTCATTGTGTGTTGACGATGTGGTTTATTGTGTCCCTGTATGTTGACACTGTTATATTTTGTCTCTGTATGTTGACGCTGT
>NW_018453690.1:0-399 GCF_002113885.1 Mizuhopecten yessoensis
CCCCGCTCCAATATAAACTAGAATTGTAAACCAAAGGCTAACTAAAAAACCCGCTCCAATATAAACTAGAATTGTAAACCAAAGGCTAACTAATACCCCCGCTCCTATATAAACTAGANTGGAAACCAAAGGCTAACTAATACCCCCGCTCCTATATAAACCAGAACTGTAATCCAAAGGCTAACTAATACCCCCGCTCCTATATAAACCAGAGCTGTAAACCAAAGGCTAACTAATACCCCCGCTCCAATATAAACTAGAATTGTAAACCAAAGGCTAACTAATACCCCCGCTTCTATATCAACTAGAACTCTAAACCAAAGGCTAGATAATACCCCCGCTCCTATATAAACAAGAACTGGAAACCAAAGGCTAACTAATACCCCCACTCCTATATAA
>NW_018453691.1:0-399 GCF_002113885.1 Mizuhopecten yessoensis
TCCATTTTGGTATGATGTGAGGAGGTGGGGTGATAATATTGTTACATACTCCATTTTGGTATGATGGAAAGGAGGTGGGGTGATAATATTGTTACTTGCTTCATTTTGGTATGATGTGAAGGAGTTGGGGTGATAATATTGTTACTTACTCCATTTTGGTATGATGTGAAGGAGGTGGGGTGATAATATTGTTACTTGCTTCATTTTGGTATGATGTGAAGGAGGTTTGGTGATAATATTGTTACTTGCTCCATTTTGGTATGATGTGAAGGNGAAGGAGGTTGGGTGATAATATTGTTACTTGCTCCATTTTAGTATGATGTGAAGGGGGTGGGGTGATAATATTGTTACTTGCTTCGTTTGGCATGATGTGAAGGAGGTGGGGTGATGATATTGTTA
>NW_018453692.1:0-399 GCF_002113885.1 Mizuhopecten yessoensis
TACTGTCATCTATAAGTATAATGTGTCTTCTGTGATGGAGGTGTTTAATTTCTCTCCTGTATAACATGTACAATGTGTCTCCTGTTATACATGTGTAAAATATGTTCCCTGTCATCCACGAGGACAATGTGTCTCCTGTCATACACGTGTACAATGTGTCTCCAGTATTTCTGGTGTACAATGTGTCTCCTGTCATACAGGTGTACAATGTTTCTCCTGTGATGGAGGTGTACAATATGTCTCTAGTCATACAGGTTTACAATATGTCTCCTGTCATCCACAAGTGCAATGTGTTTCCTTTTCTACAGGTGTACAATGTGTCTTCTGTCATACATGTGTACAATGTTATCCAGTCATACAAGTGTACAATATGTCTCCAGTCATACAAATGTAAAATAT
>NW_018453693.1:0-399 GCF_002113885.1 Mizuhopecten yessoensis
CAAGAGGCCTAGGGTGATGATAGTTGGCCAGTAACATGCTGGAATAAAGAGCTACCAAGTTTGTTCAAATAAATGACCTTGACTCACTTTCAAGGTCACAGGGGTCAAATATGTTTAAAACCTTTAAACAACTTTTTCTGAATAAGCGAGAGGCCTAGGGTGATGATATTTGGCCAGTAACATGCTGGGATGAAGGGCTACCAAGTTTGTTCAAATAAATGACCTTGACTTATATCCAAGGTCACGGGTCAAATATGTTAAAAACATTTAAACAACTTCTTCTGAAAGACCAAGAGGCCTAGGGTGATAATATTTTGCCAGTAACATGCCGGGATGAAGGGCTGCCAGGATTTTTTAAAATAAATGACCTTGACTTATATTCAAGGTCACAGGGGTCAA
>NW_018453694.1:0-399 GCF_002113885.1 Mizuhopecten yessoensis
AATCACATACGCTCACCAATAAGGACAATTTATCACTGTAAATCATATCAGCTCAATAATAAGGACAATTTATTACTGTAAATCACCTCAGCTCAATAATAAGGACAGTTTATCACTGTAAATCACATAAGCTCACTAACAAGGACAGTTAATCACTGTAAATCACATACGCTCACTAACAAAGACAATTTATCACTGTCAATCACATAAGCTCACTAATAAGGACAGTTTATTACTGTAAATCACCTCAGCTCAATAATAAGGACAGTTTATCACTGTAAATCACATACGCTCACTAACAAGGACAATTTATCATTGTCAATCACATAAGCTCACTAATAAGGACAATTTATTACTGTCAATCACATAAGCTCACTAATAAGGACAGTTTATTACTGT
>NW_018453695.1:0-399 GCF_002113885.1 Mizuhopecten yessoensis
TAAAGCTCCACACAAACAGCTTTTTAGTCCTGCTACCTGGTACATGTACAAAACTTTCACCTAAAGCTCCACACAAACAGCTTTTTAGTCCTGCTACCTGGTACATCTACAAAACTTTCACCTAAAGCTCCACACAAACAGCGTTTTAGTCCTGCTACCTGGTACATCTACAAAACCTCCACCCAAAGCTCCACACAAACAGCGTTTTAGTCCTGCTACCTAGTACATATACAAAACCTTCACCTAAAGCTCCACACAAACAGCGTTTGAGTCCTGCTACCTGGTACATCTACAAAACCTTCACCTAAAGCTCCACACAAACAGCGTTTTAGTCCGGCTACCTGGTACATCTAGAAAACCTTCACCTAAAGCTCCACACAAACAGCGTTTTAGTCCTGC
>NW_018453696.1:0-399 GCF_002113885.1 Mizuhopecten yessoensis
CTTATCCCTTGGGCTGGCTGGCCATGAAAGTGAATATTGAAGGCAAAACTCCATTCTTAAGGCGTCCTCGTTCCTCTGAAATATTATAGTATCAGTTATACATAGTATACCATTAATCAAAGTTAGAAAAAATTCTTGTTAACACTATTTTCAAAAAAGTACTGTACAGATCTTTGTCAAATTCCATACACAGGGTCCCTTGGTCATTGGTTGTAAGACTGATCAAGGGGGAAAAAAGATGGCCACCAGACACTGACAGCCATTTTGAATTTTGACAGTTTCAAGTTTGTTTAATATTGGTATATATATATATCTCCTTAGTAGTAACTATTTGATTATATATGTGTATCAATTAATAGTGCTCTTTATCATAAATTCATGCATATCTAACAGTTTTAC
>NW_018453697.1:0-399 GCF_002113885.1 Mizuhopecten yessoensis
TGCTATCCATGACATAAGGTTGTCATACTACTATCGCTCTTACCTTATCGGAGGGCCTAGACCAGGATTGCTATCCATGACATAATAAAGGTTACTACTATCGCTCTTACCTACTCGGAGGGGCTGGACCAGGATTCCTATCCATGACATAAGGTTGTCATACTATCGCTCTTACCTACTCGGAGGGGCTAGACCAGGATTCCTATCCCTGACATAAGGTTGTCATACTACTATCGCCCTTACCTACTCGGAGGGGCTTGACCAGGATTCCTATCCATGACATAAGGTTGTCATACTACTATCGCTCTTACCTACTCAGAGGGGCTGGACCAGGATTCCTATCCATGACAAAATGTTGTCATATTACTATCGCTCTAACCTACTCGGAGGGGCTGGACC
>NW_018453698.1:0-399 GCF_002113885.1 Mizuhopecten yessoensis
CCCGTCAACACTGTGCTGTCAGTTACAATATAACAATATTGTGCTTCCGTCAATGCTGTGCTGTCAATTACAACATAGCAATGCTGTACTGCCGTCAACGCTGTGCTGTCAATTACAATATAACAATGCTGTACTGCCGTCAACGCTGTGCTGTCAGTTACAATATAACAATGCTGTACTGCCGTNCTGTGCTGTCAGTCACTATATAACAATGTTATACTGCCGTCAACACTGTGCTGTCAGTTACTATATAACAATGTTGTACTGCCGTCAACGCTGTGCTGTCAGTTACAATATAACAATTCTGTTCTGCCGCCAATGCTGTGCTGTCAATTACAATATAACAATGCTGTGCTGCCGTCAACACTGTGCTGTCAATTACAATATAACAATGCTGCA
>NW_018453699.1:0-399 GCF_002113885.1 Mizuhopecten yessoensis
CGTTAACACAAAATATACATGTTACAATGTACATATCTCTATAGCAATCGTTAACACAAAATATACATGTAACAATGTACATATCTCTATGGCGCGCGAAGTTATCCATCGTTACACAAAATATACACGTTGCAATTGGGATATCTCTATAGCTCACGAAGCTATATATTGTTAACACAGAATATACATGTAACAATGTACATATCTCTATGGCGCGCGAAGTTATTCATCGTTAATACAAGACATACATGTTGCAATGAACGTATATCTATAGCTCGCGAAGTTATGTATCGTTAACATAAAATATACATGTTACCATGTAAATATATATCTAAAGCTCGCGAAGGTATATAACGTTATCACAAAATATACATGTTACCATGTACATGTATATATATC
>NW_018453700.1:0-399 GCF_002113885.1 Mizuhopecten yessoensis
ACTGTAGTGTACGAACATGTATATGACATTGATGTTAAAAGGAAAGAAAACCTAAAAATTCCTACCTAATACAGTATTGAAATTAGACACTAGTTATAAGGGCTAGATGTTTTAGCCAGGAAATCAAATTGTTCATTCTTTGTACATGTAGTGACCTATACTTTAACTACTAGCTAGGTATTCTACAAAGTATGCTATCTGCTTTAATTGGTTAAAGCATTTGCTTCAAACAAGTTAAATGTTTATATTATACATGTGTTAACATCAACAGATGCCTTAATTGTAACAACCATTTTTAATTCCCAGTCCTACATTGTACGTACTGTGCTATACTAGACATATCTGTATGTACATTATGGAACTACATGCTATTCATGTTAAGGTAAATGTAAAAGAAAA
>NW_018453701.1:0-399 GCF_002113885.1 Mizuhopecten yessoensis
ACTACAATGGACAGCTAATTGTCTCCCACTACACTGGACAGATTAGTTTCTCCCACTACACAGGACAGCTAATTGTCTCCCACTACACTAGACAGTTAATTGTCTCCCACTACACAAGACAGCTAATTGTCTCCCACTACACTGGACAGCTTATTTTCGCCCACTACACTTGACAGTTAATTGTCTCCCACTACACTTGACAGTTAATTGTCTCCCACTACAATGGACAGTTAATTGTCTTCCACTNGCAGATAATTGTCTCCCACTACACTTGAGAGTTAATTGTCTCCCAATACACTTGACAGCTAATTGTCTCCCATTACGCTTGAGAGTTAATTGTCTCCCACTACACTTGACAGCTAATTGTCTCCCATTACGCTTGACAGTTAATTGTCTCCC
>NW_018453702.1:0-399 GCF_002113885.1 Mizuhopecten yessoensis
ACATTACACCACGTCAATGTTTTATCTACGTACTAGATAACGTCATATCACACAACGTCAGTATTTTCCCTACGTACTAGATAACGTCACATCACACCACGTCAATGTTTTCTCTACGTACTAGATAACGTCACATTACACCACCACAGTGTTTTATCTACGTACTAGATAACGTCACTTTACACAACGTCAATGTTTTATCTTCTTAAGATAACGTCACATTACACCACGTCAATGTTTTCTCTCTACGAACTAGATAACGTCACATTGTACCACGTCAATGTTTTATCTACGTACTAGATAACGTCACAATACACCACGTCAATGTTTTANTTACTTTATAGATAACGTCATATCACACAACGTCAATGTTTTATCTACGTACTAGATAACGTCACA
>NW_018453703.1:0-399 GCF_002113885.1 Mizuhopecten yessoensis
AATAACCAGTACAGAACAAAACAGGTAATTGTTTATGTTTGAATTGAATTCGCTAACAAAAGTTGAATGCAACAAATAACTATAAAAGATCACGAGTTAACAGTATCGTGCCCATGCTTCAGTAAATTTCACGACAATCAGTCTGAATCGGAGCTAGAATCGGTATCCAAGTATCTTTGGATGTCATATTTCAGCCTTGAAATAACAGCGGACTCCACTTGATTTGGTATCAGTATGGACTTGATACCTGCCCTACAGCACACAGAGATGTTAAACTTTTGGCCTTGCAAAGAAATCTTGCTGACCATATATTTCATTTTAGTGGCATTCAGTTTTTGCACATCTTTTAGGTTTAATATACACATTTGGTGCGATAGGTTTTTCGGAATTCTGATTTTT
>NW_018453704.1:0-399 GCF_002113885.1 Mizuhopecten yessoensis
TAATATTCCACATAATTAACACGTCAAACCCCAATCATGTTCATGTTACGTATAATGTTAAGGAACACATTATAATATTCCATATATTTAGCGTGTTATACCCAAACCAGGTTGGTTGTGTATAAGAAATGTATTATAATATTACACATATTTAGCGTGTTATACCCAAACCAGGTTCGTTATGTATAAGAATGTATTATAATATTACACATATTTAGCGTGTTATACCCAAACCAGGTTCGTTATGTATAAGAAATGCATTATAATATTACANTTATACCCAAACAAGGTTCGTTATGTATAAGAAATTGGTTCATAATTGATGTAAAATATATAGAGTTTATATATAATGCCGTTAAAAGAGGACGCGTACAACGTATGATATTATTAAACAGCTAT
>NW_018453705.1:0-399 GCF_002113885.1 Mizuhopecten yessoensis
GTGTTAATATTCCCAACAGTAACATGTGTCAATGTTCCCCACAGTTACATGTGTCAATGTTCCCCACATCAACATGTGTCAATATTCCCTAAATAAACATGGTTCAATGTTCCCCACAGTAACATGTGTTGTCAATGATCCCCACAGTAACATGTGTCAATGTTCCCTGCAGTACCATGTGTCAATATTCCAAACAGTAACATGTGTCAATATTCCCTACATTAACATGGTTCAATGTTCCCCACAGTAATATGTGTCAATGTTCCACACAGTAACATGTGTCAATGATCCCCACAGTAACATGTGTCAATATTCCAAACGGTAACATTTGTCAATATTCCAAACAATAACATTTGTCAATATTCCAAACAGTAACACATGTCAATATTTCCTACATTA
>NW_018453706.1:0-399 GCF_002113885.1 Mizuhopecten yessoensis
TGAGATGGGCTAGATCTGGGGAATACCAGCACATTGTAATTAATTAATACGTGTGAGAGGGGCTAGATCTTGGGAATACCAGCACATTGTAAGTTATATGTGTGAGATGGGCTAGATCTGGGGAATACCAGCACATTGTAATTAATTTATACGTGTGAGAGGGGCTAGATCTGGGGAATACCAGTACATTGTAAGTTATATGTGTGAGATGGGCTAGATCTGGGGAATACCAGCACATTGTAAGTTAAACGTGTGATAGGGGCTAGATCTGGGGAATACCAGCACATTGTAAGTTATACATGTGAGAAGGGCTAGATCTGGGGAATACCAGCACATTGTAAGTTATATGTGTGGGATGGGCTAGATCTGGGGAATACCAGCACATTGTAAGTTATACAT
>NW_018453707.1:0-399 GCF_002113885.1 Mizuhopecten yessoensis
AGTTCTAGGGACAGTGTGGGTCTTACAGTAAACCCTCTAGATCTATTGACAGTGTGGGTTTCACAGTAAACCCTCCAGATCTAGGGACAGTGTGGGTCTCACAGTAAAACCTCTAGATCTAGGGACAGTGTGGGTCTCACAGTGCTACAGTAAACCCTCGATATTACCGCTGGTTTCACTTGCCACTATTCTACATAATAAGCTTATAAATCCTTGTTGTTCTACACTATGATATCTTTGGGCTAAAACTGTTGATAACCCAGGGTGCAGTTGTTGTAATCTAACCACGCGATATTGTTTATCTCGTTTTTTGTTGATGCTGGCGTTATAATTTTTTACGTAATATCCTTTTCTAAGATATTGATTGTATGAATTTGAATGTTCGAATTGATTTACGTG
>NW_018453708.1:0-399 GCF_002113885.1 Mizuhopecten yessoensis
ACCTCATTGTTCAAAATGTTTACGTCCTTTACAAGTTATTATGTTCATAGAGTCTGATCAATGCAGTTGATTTGTAAAAAAATATAGTCTGTACGTTCTATATTACACCTTCATGACCTATGCAAATCGGTTGAGATGAAAACATAAGTGATTCACTGTCATGCAACAACCAATGTTGAGTTGTATGTAAGTAGTATGCGTGTACCTGGTCACCCTAGTTCGGCTCCATAAGATGAACAGGTTTTAAGTCGTTTATGGTACATGTATATAAAAAAATATCCCTCTGCGAATGATATCACTTTATAAGTGCTGTTTATAATAATCACTCAAATCATGAAGAGAGGAAGCAACTACTTGAAAACATTCTTAGAAGATGCAGAAAATCTAACAAAGTCAACA
>NW_018453709.1:0-399 GCF_002113885.1 Mizuhopecten yessoensis
TCGGGGGCTGATAGTCCAGCTACAAGGTAACGGAAAACCTCGGGGGAGGATAGTCCAGATACAAGGTTAAAACCAACTTCGATGACTGTTAATGCAGCTACAAGGTTACGACCAACCTCGGGGACTGATTGTCCAGCTACAAGGTTACGGCCAACCTCGGGGACTGATAGTCCAGCTATAAGGTTACGGCCAACCTCGGGGACTGATAGTCCAGCTACAAGGTTACAACCAACCTCGGGGACTGATTACCCAGCTACAAGGTTACTGGCAACCTCGGGGACTGATAGTCCAGCTACAAGGTTGCTGCCAACCTCGNAACTGATATTCCAACTACAAGGTTACGTCCAACCTCTTGGACTGATAGTCCAGCTGCAAGGTTACGGAAAACCTCGGGGACTG
>NW_018453710.1:0-399 GCF_002113885.1 Mizuhopecten yessoensis
ACACACATCTTACCCAAAAGGCGCACACATAAATATTTACAATCACAAACCTTGACACACACAAATATACCAACCTTCATACACACCTGATCATTACAGATACACAACAAAGTAACTAGAACTCTTATTCAATGAGTGAAAAACAATAAAATGTTCCTTTCTCGAACATACCAAAGATTCAAAATGATGCCAACATTTCCTTCATCCAGCAATTTCGAACAGTTACCCATTCTGACACAGCTGTATTGTTCCACTGTAATGGGGAAGAGTTGAATTTTAACAGCACTTATAATAAGCTTATAACATACTCACATAATCTAGGCTAATTTACTTTCTGCATTTACCTGGAAATAGTGGTTGATCTTCAGGATCGTTGTCTCCCCGTTTACGAGAAAACAG
>NW_018453711.1:0-399 GCF_002113885.1 Mizuhopecten yessoensis
ACGTACCAATAGTTGCTGTTACTGAAACGACTTAAGATTACTCCATGATACTCGAATGTTCAACAAAACAATACTTGCTGTTACTAAAATAACTTAAGATTACTCCCTGTTACTCAAATATTCAACGTACCAATACTGGCTGTCACTGAAACAACTTAAGATTACTCCCTGTTACTCGAATGTTCAACGTACCAATACTGGCTGTCACTGAAAGGACATAAGATGACACCCTGTTACTCGATTGTTCAACGTACCAATACTGTCTGCTAATGAAACAACTTACGATAACTCCCTGTTACTCGAATGTTCAACATACCAAAACTGGCTGATACTAAAACGATTTAAGATTACTCTCTGTTACTCAAATATTCAACGTACCAATACTGGCTGTCAATGAAA
>NW_018453712.1:0-399 GCF_002113885.1 Mizuhopecten yessoensis
TATTGTCTTTTCTATTTTGCACTCCAAAATTAAGTAAACAAATAATGCTCCTCTTTTAGGCAATTTTATATAACAAACGTGATCTTAATCCCATCTTCCAAAAAAAAAAAAAATCGGGATTCGGAAAAAAAATAGCACACGAGTCATATATAAAACCTGTGTTACTTTCTTAAATATGTGCAGTTAGAATATAGAGTTTAAGAGTTTTAAAGGAAACAAGATATATTTTTCCTTTTATGATTTGTAATAGAATGCATGCACATCTTGATTTGTACTGTGATTTATTTGCGACCGCAAAGACTTATTTTAATGTTTACCCGGGGGGAGGGGGGGGGGACAAGGACCTAGATCTGATTTTTTTCTTTTATAGTGAAATTTTATACATTTAAAGCACTTTAT
>NW_018453713.1:0-399 GCF_002113885.1 Mizuhopecten yessoensis
AGTTGGTGTTTCATGACTTTTTTTATTTCAGTTATTTCCACAACACAAAAGGTCTAGCTGTAACTTACATGTACGTCATTGCCTTGAACTCAGTACAAGTAAATAATACCCCGATGCGTTCTGAAGAGTAACACTTATCTCCGTACTTTCTTTGGATACATGAATACCCCAATAGCGTCTTGAAACTTAGTAATAGTAGTTGCATTGTTGTTTATTAACCTATTTCTCCCATCTCTGCGAATAAAAGATACACGGGTTTTATGTAGTGGAGTCCCTTAGGGAATCCCGTGGATTTGTTTTAGAAGGAAGCTAGAGGTGGTGATTTTCTGAAATGTTATGGTGTCCTAAATTAGAAAAAAATGTTGTCATTCTGACAACCGCGTATAGTCAATTTGATGA
>NW_018453714.1:0-399 GCF_002113885.1 Mizuhopecten yessoensis
TGTTGTATATTTGGTTTCTAATCTTGTGTGTTGACGCTGTTGTATGTTAGGTTTCTATTCTTGTGTGTTGACGCTGTTGTATATTTTATTTCTACTCTTGTGTGTTGACACTGTTGTATATTTTGTTTCTATTCTTGTGTATTGACGCTGTTGTATATTTGGTTCCTATTCTTGTGTGTTGACGCTGTTGTATATTTTGTTTCTACTCTTGTGTGTTGACACTGTTGTTTATTTTGTTCCTATTCTTGTGTGTAGACACTGTTGTATATTTTTGTTCTATTCTTGTGTGTTGACACTGTTGTTTATTTTGTTTCTACTCTTGTGTGTTTACACTGTTGTCTATTTTGTTTCTATTCTTGTGTGTTGACAATGTTGTATATTTTGTTTCTATTCTTGTGT
>NW_018453715.1:0-399 GCF_002113885.1 Mizuhopecten yessoensis
TAAATGGTCTAGAAATACTCGGGACGAAATGTCTCTTCCTTTCTCCCAATGGAGGAGACGGGCACCTGAAGCGTACGATATGTCCGCCATAATTAAGATCAAATTCAGACTAAAGTCTGCCCGTTTTTTTCATAATCCCTAAGCTAAGTCTGTTTTAGACTTAAGTAAAAAAAAACTTGAGACTTAAGTCCAGATTTAGACTTGAAAGTCTGTTTCCCGTCTCGGGAGTATTGTTAGTTGGTTCATACAATATTAATAATAAATGAGAATCTTGGCCATGCACCGAATTCATAAAAGTAATAAGTAAAACCCTAGTATGTATTGGATGCTTTGTGAAATCGTCAAGTGAAAGTGCGTTTGTCATATATTATTTCAACAACGGACAGATCATTCGGCGAA
>NW_018453716.1:0-399 GCF_002113885.1 Mizuhopecten yessoensis
ATGCTTCACCTTGTTCATTTCTAGAGTGTCAGCTAATGTAAACAGTAATAGGCAGGTGAATAACCAGGACAAATGAACTGCAAATCACATACACAATCTGTGATGTTATAAAATGTGTGATTTATTACAGTTCTAAATTAAATAAGTATTTGTCATTCTTTCACCGGATGTATTTCGATAGTTTTACTGTAGTAACACACGTTTTATTGACACCACGTAGCGGAGTAAGACAGGAGGGTATTTGCAATAGTTAAACCATCTATAAACACCTGGAAATAAAGGTGGCAATCCCTCTTATTGTAATGCTGCTTGACATTCATAATTTATGGAGGCATGTCCTGAGATGACCTTCGTTGTTAATAGGACGTTAAACAAAATAACACCAAGCAAATCCTTGAA
>NW_018453717.1:0-399 GCF_002113885.1 Mizuhopecten yessoensis
TTTGTTACATCATGGTACCCTCTCATTTCACTCATTCACACTCACTTCTTCGTGTTCTACGTCAATGCTTCCTCCTCTTTTTACTCATTGTTAATCATGTCTTTGTAGGAACAAAACAGGTCTATGTTAAATAAATGTTTACTTATTTTTTCACTCATTCTCAATCACGTCTTTGTAACATCAATGCTTACTCATCTTTACTATCGTTCACACTCACCTCTTTGTTTGTTATATCAATGTAACCCCCTCTTTTCACTCGTTCTCCATTACCTCTTTGTTACATAAATGTTTCCTACTCTTGTCTCTCGATCACACTCACCTCTTTGTTACATCAATGTTTCCTACTCTTTTCAATCGATCGCACTCACCTCTTTGTTGCTTCAATGTTTCCTACTCTTT
>NW_018453718.1:0-399 GCF_002113885.1 Mizuhopecten yessoensis
TCGAAGGATTTTTGAAACAAAATTTTGCATTTATTTGTGAATTAATGTTAATCAAGGTATTTTTGAAACACAATTTGTCATTCTTAGTTACATTGAAAATTTAAAACCAAACGCCGTAGTTATTTGCATAGTTTTAGTTGTAATTATGGCCACATCAGAGAAGGAACATGAACTTCCTAAACCACAGAAACAACCTGATGAGAATCCTTTCCGAGCAATGGCAGAGATGTTCCATAAGCTGTCGTCGAAAGGTGCTAAAGGTGAAGATCTAAAGGAAGTACAGAAGCAGATGGTGGAGTTCTTGATAGCCACCGATGGTCTCCCCAAGACAAAGGATGAGCCAGAGACAGGTGGAGGACCGGATCATGCAAATGATGGGCAGGTTGCCTCAACAGTTTC
>NW_018453719.1:0-399 GCF_002113885.1 Mizuhopecten yessoensis
TATTCAAGGTCACAAGGAGCAAATATGTTCAAAATCTTTAAACAAATTGTTCTGAATAACCAAACGGCTCAGGATGTTGATATTTAATCAATAGCATGCTGGGATCAAGGACTATGAATTTTGAATGAATTTTAATCATAAATACTGATATTTTGCCTGTAGCTTTATTTTAGATCACTTTTAAGGTTACAAGTGTGAGATTTATACCAGGTGAGCGATGCAGGCCCATTGGGCCTCTTGTCTTTTTTACAATATGATTGATGGTAATGTAGATTAGAAAAATTACATTAAATTCCGTCCATTGCCGTCTGTTCGGCGTCAACTTTTTGCTTTAAACAACTTCTTTTCGGTAATCAAAAGGCCTAGGAAGATGATATTTGGCCAGTAGCATGCTTGGAT
>NW_018453720.1:0-399 GCF_002113885.1 Mizuhopecten yessoensis
ACACAATCGTACAGTCACCTAACAAACTCTTTATATCACATTACAAACTCGTACATTCATCTAACACACTCGAACATTCACCTAATATATTCATACATTCACCTAATATATTCATACATTCACATAACACACTCTTACATTCACCTAACACACTCGTACATTCACCTAATACACTCATACATTCACCTAACACACTCGTTCATTCACCTAACACACTCGTTCATTCACCTAATACACTCGTACATTCACCTAACACACTCGTGCATTCACCTAATACACTCATATATTCACCTAACACACTCGTACATTCACCTTACACACTCCTACATTCACATTACACAATCGTACAGTCAACTAACAAACTCTTTATATCACATTACACACTCGTACATTCATCTA
>NW_018453721.1:0-399 GCF_002113885.1 Mizuhopecten yessoensis
TGACAAAAACAGTTTTACACATCTTCGAAATACAGGGGTTCCACATTCGATACAAATCTCTTCTCTACACCCCTTAACTAGACGTACATGTAGGAACATTCAATTTTATTTCCACGTGGTAGAATAGACATAATCAGCCTAATATTGTATATAATTTTGGAATAAACAACTCGAGATTCCAAAATGTTGGAAAATGGCCTCGTTATGTATTCTATCATAATACATGCACCTGTGTTGATTATTTCTAAAACAAATAAAGTAAAAGTATATAAAAACATTTTATGTGATATTGTACTGAGAGCTCCGCCAAATTTTAGAATTCTGATAGAGAGATAGGAGCCAATTTAAACCCTTCGGTCAATTCCGTCAAAACATACGGAAACAAACGAGGTTTGATGA
>NW_018453722.1:0-399 GCF_002113885.1 Mizuhopecten yessoensis
TTGTTTTTCTCACACAGATTTGTCATCAAGGATAAGAATTCGTTCTTTACAAACGCTCAGAGGAGTAGGATGGTACACGAAATTCTAGTTCGTACAGTGTTTGACAGAGAAGATAATGATAAGGGAAAACACAGGTTTGGTAGGTTTTTATTACGATTTTCTTGTTAAAAATCTTACTTTTATCCCCATGAAAATTGTGACTTTACATATATGTATGTTCCATTACAAAGCAAATAGTTCTAACTAATTTCTTAAAAATAATCAAGATGTACCATATGGTACCTAGCTTAAGTGTACAGTACATATTATCTACAGACAATATGTCAACTGGTACACCAGTATCATATTTAATGTAAGAAGGGTGCCTACTCTAAACAAGGGCACCCCAAGTAAGTTTGC
>NW_018453723.1:0-399 GCF_002113885.1 Mizuhopecten yessoensis
ATTCCAGGCAATCAAGGAAGTGTGATAACATCTGTCGTCGCAAACGCAGCGAATGCCTCAGATCGTGTAGAGGTTAGGCTCAACTCCATCCGGGGATTTGATATTTTGGTTAACGGTGTGTTGGAGGACATTACAGACGTCCAGTTCCTTCGGTATACAGGCAAGTGTTTCTTTGATATACATGCAATTGTTCCTCCGGTATACAGGCAAGTGTTCCTTTGGTATACAGACAAATGTTTCTTCGATTTACAGGCATGTGTTTCTTTCGTATACAGGCAAGTGTTTCTTTCGTATAAAGGCAAGTGTTTCTTTGGTATAGAGGCAAGTGTTCCTTCGGTATACAGGCAAGTGTTTTTTCGGTTTACAGGCAAGTATTTCTTTGGTATACAGGCAAGTGTT
>NW_018453724.1:0-399 GCF_002113885.1 Mizuhopecten yessoensis
CAAAAAAGACAAAATCAAACGTTAAAATTCTAATGAAATGACAAGACTGGGAGCTCTCGTCCTACGGACCAAATCTGTAGGGGAACCAGACACTTCGTAGTGTAATCAATTGTTGCACCGAACATGAGCATCTACCTTATGTTGAAGAAGAGTTGCTGTTGTAACCGTATAGAAATGCTATGGAAATGGTGCATGATCAATAGAGATACAATTGTACTTGTTAAACGCATCAAAATGTGTAACAAAATGAGCTCCATAGTTCACAGTAAAAGGATGTTACCTTAAAATATAAAATCGGGACTTTGTGTTAAGTAATCATTACAAATATTAAACTCCGTTCAGTTTTTTTATCTATTATATTTGATTACATCAAAATGTGTTCAAAAGTAACTTTTTTAA
>NW_018453725.1:0-399 GCF_002113885.1 Mizuhopecten yessoensis
AAAGCAGTAAATGTGAACAGTTTTCACTCTAAACAGAAAATCAATATAACAGAGTATCCATTGAGATACACTGGGTATTGCAAGATATCGGCGTGTCTCATTTTACATCATCTGAAATAACTTCAATGCTAACTGATTTTGATAACACATTTACCATGACATAAACAATCTGACTGAAATATTGTCCCAATATTTATGTCGTGTATTTTTATTTTTCACAGTGTTCTTTTTGGCTTTCCTGCTACTCTTCAACATAACCGGATCAATCACCGGATAAATACGTCATCAATGCACTGCTAACATTACAGGTGAGGCTTTAGAAACAAACCTACAGGTGTATCCCAATACTGTTTTTTTGGACATAATTTATTGTATCCCTTTATGCACATGTATCATTTT
>NW_018453726.1:0-399 GCF_002113885.1 Mizuhopecten yessoensis
ATTATTGACAAATCACTGGATTTTATGATAGAAAAGGGGATGAATTAGGAAGGGATGCTGAAGGGGTCGAACATGTTGATGTTTTAAGGGAAAGTAATGGGTAATGAAAAGGGTAAAAGTTTTTAGGGGTTGGGGGTTGGGGAGTTGGGGAGTTTGGGGTTAATGGCAGGTAGGGGAGGGGATAAAAGGGGCGGAGATACTTCGAGATTTTGCTTTAAATATTCCGGAACCGAAAAAGGGGCGATTGCAATGTAAATGATGATTTTGTTACTTAACTTATGTGTTTAGAAATTGCTAGTACACCCGTATATACAAATGTACCATAATGTAGGGGGGACGCAGGGGGGAAGGGGGGTCCCAAGAGTTGATCTATATTAGTAGGTGAGGAAGTGGAAGTGG
>NW_018453727.1:0-399 GCF_002113885.1 Mizuhopecten yessoensis
CCCCACCTAACCATGTAATGTAACCATGACCACCACTGTACCCCATCTAAACATTAATGTAACCATGACGACCTCTGTACCCCGTCTAAACATGTAATGTAACTATGACAACCACTGTACCCCACCTAACCATGCAATGTTACCATTACAACCGCTGTTCCCCACCTAACCATTTAATGTAAACATGACCACCACTGTACCCCACCTAACCATGTAATGTAACTATGACCACCACTGTACCCCGTCTAAACATGTAATGTAACCATGACCACCACTGTTCCCCGCCTTACCATGTAATGTTACCATGACAACCGCTGTACCCTTCCTAACTATGTAATATAAACATGACCACCGCTGTACCCCACCTAACCATGTAATGTAACCATGACCACCACTGTA
>NW_018453728.1:0-399 GCF_002113885.1 Mizuhopecten yessoensis
ATTTTTTCAGAAAATAAATAGATTCATAGAGTCATAATGAGCTAGAACACTTTCATGCTGTGTGCTAAGATTCTAAACTTGTTTTGTTATCGAGAAAATGGTCTATGTTGGTGACGTTTACCTTGTCATCGAAAATGTGGTTGTTGCATTAAGATTACATTGCATTTAGCTGTGTTAATTACTCAAAAAAAGAAAACTGACGTTAATATTTTGTGTTCTTTTCATAAAATCTACTCTATTTAAAGGGAACCAATGTTTTGATTGTGAATTTTATCGAAACCTTTCTTGCTGATACATTTGAATTTAGAGTTTACCTGTTTCCTAGAAGTCTTTTGTTTTTCATCGCCGTTATCCTTATCCTTGTCCTCCTCGTCTTCATCGTCATCATGTGTAATGGCA
>NW_018453729.1:0-399 GCF_002113885.1 Mizuhopecten yessoensis
AATATTGTATATTTAAGTACCGTGTTGAGAAATAAACTAAATGATTTAAGCACTTGGACACTGAATTTACTTAACTATGATCATATCAAATGTTAAGTGCATGATGGAGAATGTAATAATTTGACTTTTGTTATTTCAGGAGTTCCACCTCCTTCACTGCTGACGGCCCCACCCCCTCCCCCACCAAGCAGTCAGCCCCCAAATTCTATGTCATGGATGCAGCCGCCACAAAGTAAGTCACAACTTAAATGTAAGATTTAAAAGTGTTTTGGATTATAATTAAGAACTCACTTAAAGAAATTGAAATTTGAATTAAATTTAAAATATGAATGCCTTGAAAATAAAACGAAACCTTGGTAAGGCCATAATAAATTATTTGCTAGATTCTCATCCCCGCCC
>NW_018453730.1:0-399 GCF_002113885.1 Mizuhopecten yessoensis
AACATGCATGTACAATGAACATACATGTAGAGTGAGCATACATGTTCAATGAACATGCATACATAATGAACATACATGAATATTGAGTATACATGTACAATGAACATACATGTGTAATGAACATACATTTATAGTGAGTATACATGTAAAATGAACATACATGTAGAATGAAAATAAATGTACAATGAGCGTACATGTATATTGAACATACATTCACAGTGAGCAAGCATGTATAATGAGCATACATGTACAATGAACATGCATGTACAATGAATATACATGAAAAGTGAGTATACATGTACAATGAACATACATGTAGAATGAGCATACACGTGTAATGAACATGCATGTATTGTAAGTTTACATGTACAATGAACATACATGTATAGTGAGCATACA
>NW_018453731.1:0-399 GCF_002113885.1 Mizuhopecten yessoensis
CTCAACATATCATACTTACATACCTTATGCATCAACAATTGCTTTAAAAAACATAAACAAAAAGACAGCAAAGGTGGACTTACGCTGGTGAAATAAACAGGTAATGGTTACAGACACTTGGCCTTTTAAGACAGGTTTGAATATAGTTAACTCATTGACCCCTGAAATTTGTGTAATGAACTATTCCAACCTTTGAATTTTGAAGAGTTCAAATGAGTCTTCAGGGTAGGTTTGCCTGTAGTTATAGATAGGCGGTCTCAAAGGCAGTTTTGACTATAATTAAAGACAGGTGGTTTCTAAGGAAGGTTTGACTGTAGTTACAGGCAGATGGTTGATCTGTCTGTTGCCTGTCCTCTGTAGGGCTGTAACGATACACCGCGGTGCACCGAAAACCGCGCT
>NW_018453732.1:0-399 GCF_002113885.1 Mizuhopecten yessoensis
CATATGTTTGGTTGATTTTCAAAAACTCGGCTTCACCAAATAATTACAACTGCTATCCGGAAAATACTATAGCACAGTTCATCCAATACAGTATAGAATATCTAAACTGACACCAATTGAAATCAGTTTTCAAGAACGTTTTTTTCATATACAACGTCTTCCTTGGTACATGTTGTCCCCCAGATGCCGATTCCGTTTCGTTTGGGCCTTGTTCTGTTGTACGGTATTTGGTACGCTTTCCCCGTGGGTACTAGGTTCTCACGCGAAGGTCCCTGGTTACACTTCACTTGATAAACGTACCTGGTCAAGTACCTGGTGCGTTTGTACCGGGGATACTTGGTTCCCGTGTGCCGACCCCGTTTCCTTTGAACCTGGTTCTGTTGTACCGGTACCTGGCAC
>NW_018453733.1:0-399 GCF_002113885.1 Mizuhopecten yessoensis
ATGTGTACTGCTTCACACGAAGGAATCCTATTATATACATGTATAAAAAAGAAATGACACAAAGAGTTTCTTAGTAATTCCCTAGTACTTCATCAGGGATGTGAATATGCACGTTGACAACAAAACACAAAAAAAATAATAATGATAACGTCATGATATAATATGACGTCACAATATAACCTACCAGAAATGAAACCGAGATTAGGAATGCACTTAGACGTCAACATTTTTTAAACAACAAAGATGGTGTTGCAATAAATATGTATTTAGTTACAGGCATGAGTATAGCACAGGCTGTTCACAAACATTCGATTTATTTATTCATGCAACGATCTGTGCTGTGCTGTGCTGTGATTAGCAATTCAAACCAGGTTTTAATAAATCAATTAACATTGATTA
>NW_018453734.1:0-399 GCF_002113885.1 Mizuhopecten yessoensis
TTTTTTTTAAGAAATAAGAGTTCAGCTTTCAATATATTGCTTTTTTTCAAAAATCATACCCAGCATACACAATGTTTATAAGATACAAGCTTTAAACATCCGATTACCTCGCACCTTAAGATACACAGATTACTTCTGATAGTGCAAGCATTTTAATAGGTGATATAAGACCTCTATCGTAAAATGCATTGCATGTGCACATAACAAAAAATAGCAGTATAACAGAAATACAAACACAGTCTTTGCTTTATGATAAGTTTTGCTTTATTTTGATAATGCATTGATAGCTTAAAAGAGTTAATTGACTGAAATGAAAGATACTTTGTATTTTGTTAACAGTCTAAAATCAAACACCTAATTAACAAGCGATTCAGCCATTAACATATATTTGTGTTCTGT
>NW_018453735.1:0-399 GCF_002113885.1 Mizuhopecten yessoensis
ACTATAATTCATTTTCTCTTTTTGTTCGTTGTTTCAATCCAGTTGTTCGAATTTTCGTTTCATAACTTTGTGAATTATAGATACCAAACCTCGTAAACTAGTTGCCTTTTTTAAAATAAATACAAGCGATGAAGCGTCATTAATAATATTATTTTTAACCACCTTTGATCATATATCATTTTCAAATGATTTAATCATAACTACATTAAGTTCTATTGGAGTAAATATTTTCTCTTTCATACATCAGCTTTTTTCACACCTCGTTCCATGCTTACTTGGAAAAAAACGGTAATTGCTTAAGTAATCATATCTATTGAACTGGTATTTCTAGTTGTCATGTAAATTCCTAATAAAGTATTTTTTGCCATATATATGTCTTCCTATACAATGTCAGTTTTA
>NW_018453736.1:0-399 GCF_002113885.1 Mizuhopecten yessoensis
AGGAGCTATGCCTAATACTTAAAGTTAACTGATTCCAGAGTCTAACTGTAGAAGGAAAGCAGGACATGTTAGATAACTCTGTTGTTAGGCAAGTTGTAGTTTTCGGCGTTTCTAAGATTATTTTGAGCATTTTCGACATGGGGAGGGAGTAGAGTGTTCAGATAGTTTGGAGTAATATTATGATGAATTTTATAAAATAATTGTAGTTTCCTACGGGACCTACGATGGGCTATGGATTCCCATCCCATTTCAGTATAAATAGAATGTCTAATAGCATAAGAAGGTAAACCGTTGACAATACGTTCTGCCTCTAGTTGTAAAATTTCTAATTTATCTGTATCAGTAAGAGTACAAACCATCCCAAAATCCACAGCAATATTCTAAAATAGGAAGTATAAA
>NW_018453737.1:0-399 GCF_002113885.1 Mizuhopecten yessoensis
AACAAATATGCACCAGGCTTCCCACACGGGGACAAACAAATATACACCAGGCTTCCCACTCGGGGACAAACAAATAATATACACCAGGCTACCCACCCGGGGACAAACAAATAAACAAATATACACTTGGCTAACCACACGGGGACAAACATGTTAGTATTAAACAATGTAGTGTTGCGACAGCAACGAAGGTATAATATAAGTCAGATCTATTGATGATGCACACGTCTCTGATAGGTAATGTATTGTGAACTAGGTCAAGTATTATATGTACGGTCTTATTACCCTAATGAGTATACTTGATAAGGCAGTTCTGATTACAAGGATAATAACAAACCCAAGTGGTTTCCTATGAATCTTTCTCGGATCTAGAACACCTGGATATTGATCTGAATACAA
>NW_018453738.1:0-399 GCF_002113885.1 Mizuhopecten yessoensis
TTTCTATGTTTATAGCGAACGATCAGGAACATATGACAAAGACACCAACATGTACGAGAACAAAACCAAGGTATAGGAACATATCATTGAGGAACATAACATCTAACTATAAAAGGTGTATACATATGTATGTTGTTGAATAAACTTTCACTGTAGGTATTTCATTTTATTATAGGATCATACCATTGAAGGTATATGTATGCTTTTTATTAGTTATAATTGTCGTTAATCCACCAGCTACATATATATGTAAGTTATTTATTAGACGTTCTCTATCGTTCTTTCATTAGCAAACGTACATAAAATAAACACGAGTTTCTATGTATATAGTGGACGACACGGAAGTAGGGTATTTATAATTATAGCCAGTTGTTATATATTTGCTCTCCCTTCACCTTA
>NW_018453739.1:0-399 GCF_002113885.1 Mizuhopecten yessoensis
TGAATTAATTATATAGAAATACATCGAAAGGGGAAACACTCTATAGCGGTAAACCTTTTTTTTTGTGTGGAAAAACAGAAAATGTATTCTCAAAGTAGTATATCACGTAAACCGTGCCAAACATATTACAAAATGTCTCATTCGAAAGTTCCTCCAAACGATTCGAGCCTTCATGAAAACATTCAAAAACAACGCTTTTGTCAAACATTTTAAAGTACATTTAACAACAGATAAGAAATCAAAAGGGACCCATCACCGACTGGATCTATGTCAGAATGTAAAGGGTATCGAGTCCTGCGAGACCAGTTTTACTCTCAACAGCCCACCGACTCTGCTGAACCAATGAAAAGTGATAGAATCCTTTTGGGGAAAACCTGGGACTACCGATTTCGGCTGGCG
>NW_018453740.1:0-399 GCF_002113885.1 Mizuhopecten yessoensis
TATCAGAATCCGAGTTTTCTGGTATAATAGTTGAACGGTAGATAAAATGACTTGGAATGTCCGTTCGGTTTACTTACCACGAAGTCAAGGTCCTTCGGATCCCGTGGCCGGAGGTTCTGGCGTAGGCGGTTGGCGGCACGAGCCAGGTAGTCGGGTCGGGGCAGGTTGAAGTCGTTGTGGTCCAGCTGCTCGGACAAAACGGCCTCCGCGATGCTTACTGCCGATCTGTGAATATCTGCAAGAGCCGAATCCTTCACCTTCAAAATAATAACATGAACAATTATATAATGATTAGTACTATATATTTCAATTTTATGCATGACTTTGACATTCAACTGAAATATAAAGAATAGGTTAATGAATATCATGTTAATTTGACTATAGCCTTTTAATATGTAT
>NW_018453741.1:0-399 GCF_002113885.1 Mizuhopecten yessoensis
AAGAGAAAAACATCGCATTATACAGAAGTACACAAAACATATACAGCAAATACAACTTGGACAGTACCACTAATACACATAGCCGGAGGTACTAATTCACTGATCAGTAGTATTTCAATTCAGCATCGACATCAAGCTTTGCTAATGTAAATATAATGTCAATTTCGATTCTTTATTGCGCCTTTGTAAATACACACTGTTTTGATTGCAAGAATCACGACAATCACAAGTAGCCACAAGTGCAAAAAAAAACAAAAAAACATTTATTTTATTTTTATTTATATGCACATTTGTGACAACAAAGTAGTTTGAAGGCAAAATAGAAAAACACAGTGAAATGCATACATATACATTTACATGAAGAAAAGTCGCAAAGTGATTGCTTATATTTCTAATATA
>NW_018453742.1:0-399 GCF_002113885.1 Mizuhopecten yessoensis
ACAGAATAATGCCCATAAGACCACCTATCCACCTAGTTATTAGACCATCTTCTTCTCATTCCAGTACATATATAAAACATCTGTCATCTGTCGGGGAAAGAAAGGGGTGTTAGAATTTTCATTTTCTTTATTCCACATTTCACAAGTTCATTCCCGTTGCAAAGGGCAAGCTAAACCTAACTTCACCTACCTGGGGAAAAGACAATGCACATGCACTATTATTCTGAAAAGTCACCATCGCATCATCACTCTATGCAGCGTCACCAGGGTATCGTCATCAATGTGGTCCAACATTCCACGCGCCCTATGCCAAATGGCTTACTATTATTACGTATTTTACGGAAGCAGGATGTGAGTAGTTGGAACGTATCTTGTGGGGTGGTGTTACTCGAAAAAAAA
>NW_018453743.1:0-399 GCF_002113885.1 Mizuhopecten yessoensis
CAGGAACTAGCTTTCATGGTCACTATGCTATCATCCAATGTAACGTGCGGTGAACGACCATTCAGCCACTGACAACGTCCGACGTTGATTAACTAACCAACGAGTCCCATGTCATACCGCATTACGCAAAAAATTTGCTTGCCAAATAATACAACATTTCACTCATATTCCCTGGCTGTTTTAATTATTAACTAATGGCATGTATCCCGTGAATATAATGGTTTCAATGATCTTTTTGTCGGCTTTATATATGGTTTAATTAGCTCAACACATCCTTGAATTAAAACAATCTTTCGTCAGTGAATTATTATTGTTAAGCTGAAGACATCCAAATCTTATTTCGTAGATTTTCCAATTGTCTCATATTAATTGTCTTTAAACACATAAAAACTACAATTT
>NW_018453744.1:0-399 GCF_002113885.1 Mizuhopecten yessoensis
CGAGGTAGGGGGAAGCCCTGTGGAACTGTTTGCCCGAGGCCGCTATGTGATAAAATAGGTCAGTGTGGAAAGTAAATTAGAAAGTTGATAAATGATTGCGCATAAGAAATCAGCCAAAACCCCTGTCGTCAAACGGATTCAGAATAACGGGAAGTATCAATATGTCGCCATCTGTATAATGCAGTGTAACTCGTTTCGCATACTGTATCTTTTACCTAGTTTTAAAGGTACAACCACCCGAGTCCGTGGCACGTGCATCTTTTAGAATGGAATATAGATGCATTATACGTCAGTCACATTTGCGCCGGCCAATGTCTGGGATTCGCCATGAGTATGGTCACATTAGATACGAGCACCGCACGACTCCCGCAAACAGTTTGCCGAATTAAATCGAACGGA
>NW_018453745.1:0-399 GCF_002113885.1 Mizuhopecten yessoensis
TGTCATTGACGGGCTATGTCATTGACGGGCTATGCCATTGACGGGTTATGCAGAGTTATCATACGTATGTAAGACATGTATAGTTTTCTTCAGGTATGATTTGTTATCTGTAATTTGCACTGCAAATCTCATTAATAAAACACAAAGCCTATGGTTTGATCAAATCACTGGCACAAGTAACAAGTTTAATTTACCCTTCTGCTTTACACAAGTCACAGGTCAATATTGAAAAATCAATAGCACCTTCCTTACAATAGTACAGTGATTAGGCCTACACCACGTCGTATCGATGTTACCACGACCTCCGAAGAGCCCGAAGGTGCTGTAAAACCTTAACACTCACCTGTCATTACTTTATTTACAGCGAAGGCACACCACGTGGGAACATCTAACTACACT
>NW_018453746.1:0-399 GCF_002113885.1 Mizuhopecten yessoensis
ATGAATACGGGCCCAGGTGTTGATTGCGTATCATGTTTTCTTTAAGTGTTATCCTTTTAGTGTTGTTAATGCTATCCTGATGGAATCGTGCTCTTTAAATGCATTATTGAAAGTCAAAGGCGTAGCTGTTTCCCAGTGTTTGCTGTTTGCTTCCTTAACACATAGCCTTCACACGGGAAGGGTGCTGTCATAATGAAATTATCACAGATAAAATCGATCATTTTCTTCTGCAAAACTTCTGATCGGCTGTTGTCTCTCTGAAGCGCAGATGGAATGTAGGAAAACATTGTAATGCTCGAACAATCAGGGACATATGTAAGAAATAGTGACCAAGATGTGTTATTTAAAATGGAGCAGGCATAAGAGTAAATAAGGACATGATCCCGAAAATATTTAACG
>NW_018453747.1:0-399 GCF_002113885.1 Mizuhopecten yessoensis
ATTCTATCGTCTAATTAATAGGAAGAAGAGTGGGCAGGGTAACATACTCCCCAGTTGATGGGAAGGAATGTATAGTACACCATCTGATATCCTAGAGGGATGGAAACTCCACTTCCAAAAGTTAGCCACACCTGCTCAGGATTGTACGCCCGACCAACTTAAAGCCCAATTTGACATCAATGTAATATTCAAATACTGTCGAAAGCAACCAGTTACAGCGGAGGATTTGTTTAAAACATCAACCATTGACACTGCCATAAAAAGGGGGTTAACACAAACAAGTCGCCGGAAATTTTTAACCTCTCTACTGAACAATCAGCATCCTGACATCCCTATACAACCTGTTCCTAACAAAGGGGAGAGTTCCAGATATGCTAAAAAGAGGTCAACTCACACCTG
>NW_018453748.1:0-399 GCF_002113885.1 Mizuhopecten yessoensis
AAGTCACTATGTATTGTAAGAACTGTAAATCCGGTATTTTATAAGTCACCTTGTATTAAAATTAATGTAAGCCGGGTATCGTATACGTCACTTTGTATTATAAGAACTGTAAGCCCGATTTCTTATAATTCATTTTGTATTATAATTATTATTAGCTCGATAATGTATAGGTCACTTTGTATTATAATACGAAATGACGTATAAAATATCGAGCTTACAGTTATTATAATACAAAGTGACTTATAAAATCGTATAAGACACTTTGTATTATATATACGTTAAGCTCGTTATTTTACAAGTCACTTTGTATTTTAAGAACTGTATACCCGGTATCTTATAAGTCACTTTGTATTGTAAGAACTGTATACCCGATATCGTATAAGTCACTTTGTATTCTAA
>NW_018453749.1:0-399 GCF_002113885.1 Mizuhopecten yessoensis
AGGACCACGACATTCTCCTAAACACTGGCTAGGTAGTAGGACCACTACATTCTCCCAAACACTGGCTAGCTAGTAGGACCACTTCATTCTCCCAACATTAGCATTTACTGGATTTGTATTCATTAAATCTGATTTGTTACAAATAATGAGCTATAACCAAAGAGGTGAGGAGGGTAAACCTGCCATTGTTATGTTTATAAGCACTGTATATATATATACATTATAATGTTCAATAACTACAGTATATTTTAACAAATGTGTCTGGTCTCTATGGTCTAGGTCATCACTTAATACATTGTACAACTTCAGTTTCATTAACCCATCATTGTGTACAAATAACTTGAGTGGATCCCCTTATCCACATAGCAGAAATCGCTTGTAGTGGTCTCCCCTTTATCC
>NW_018453750.1:0-399 GCF_002113885.1 Mizuhopecten yessoensis
CACCTTTCATTTTCCGTAATGGCATCTTCGTTCCCTGCGAATGTCAACTTTGATATTATACATTAATGCATTATCCTGGCTGTTAACTAATCTAATAGACTGATCAATATATCATATTTATTAAAGATAGACAACCAAAATGACAAGTAAATTAAAATAGCCTTGAAAAAAAAATATTGATGCAGGACTTGCTTAATTTGACATGCATAACTATGCAGCAATTAAGCAAATTCCATTTGCGTTGTAAGGTGCAAAAAAAGGATTTAGTTTGAACTTGTGATATAAACGTTTGGTTTTAGTTGCTCGAGGCTACAATCCATATTTCGCAACCGATTCCGTATCCGAAAGATTGCTCCGAATATCGTGATTTCCATAATATATGTCGGTTTATGAAAGATA
>NW_018453751.1:0-399 GCF_002113885.1 Mizuhopecten yessoensis
TTACCGGACACAGACAATAAATAAGATGTCAGTACTTACCTATAGTATACGTGTTGACTTCTTGTAAGGTTTCTCAATATTGAGATGATACCACGGACCGCCCTGATACTCCCCCATAATCATAAAGTGACGCTATGGCAGAAACCTAAGCAGAGAATTTGTAATCGCACTATCGCGTAATGGAAATTTACAGTGAATTTACACGGATGCTATAAATACACACAATTCCACGAAACATATAAATAGAACCCAGTCAAGAATTTGTTAAATCGGTCACATGACGAAAACCTCTCGACAGATTCTTTTGAATTTCATAATCGATTTATTACAGGTCGGTAGGCGCCTTGATCTTTCGTGGTAATTTTAAAAACACAGTTCATGTTATTTCGATCAACGAGT
>NW_018453752.1:0-399 GCF_002113885.1 Mizuhopecten yessoensis
GCATACTCATCTAGATCTACAGAGTGAATTTTGTTTTTTGCATGGGTGTGGCATAAAACAGAGGCAGTTCCTGTCTTTTGAGGCATGTGGACTGATCTCAGGGTGTATCTAATAGTGGCAACATTTTTAATTACCCTTGCTGCTTGTAACCTAATTATTTGGGTTAAAAATATATATCACTGCTAAGAAAATCAAATATTTGTATTAGTTCAGTGTAAAGATGATTTTCCTTGATCAATATGCCCAAACTTAGCAGACCATTCTTGGTCCAATGTCAGTCCTGCCACCAGTTCTTAGGCTTATAAGATTTATCTTGATAATGAAAGTGTAACAGATGAAGCTATCACAAAAGAAAAGACCTATCAAATCACCAATATAATTTGAGATACACATAAATAA
>NW_018453753.1:0-399 GCF_002113885.1 Mizuhopecten yessoensis
TAAGAATTTCAAATACATCTCGACCCAGACAGCACTGTTTGTAAACAGCTTTCCCCCTCAAATGATGACTGCGTAGAACAGAGCTGACTGTAAGTTTATAAATATAACAAATAAGAATAAAGAATGTGAACCTGGTCGGTTATTGAATGATTCCGACATCGACATAGCCAATCGACTGGGACGATTTAGGCGGCAGAAACCGAAGAATATAGTTGTCAAATTAACTCAAAGCCGGAAATAACATGAAATTATATAAAGAAGGAAAAAAGCTTAAAAGGACAAAAAAAATCGTGTTTGAAAATCTAAAAAAGGTAAACCAGTCTGATAATCAGCAAATTAATCAGACCTGATGTTATGTATTTACTGCACTAGCTGATTGATAGTATTTTGCTCTGTATT
>NW_018453754.1:0-399 GCF_002113885.1 Mizuhopecten yessoensis
AAAGATACTCTCGTAAGCATATGTATAGATAATTGATTTTTAACAATATAGAAAAAAGTCATTTATAAATATATTGAAAAACAGCGGCCACAATATAGTGCTCTGGAGTACTCCTTTTTATCATTTCGAGCCATGAACTGGTGTTTTTTCCAATTTTGATATGTACTATTTCGCTAGATAGACAGTAAGTTACGCGGATGTATTGATAGGCCATGTGCTTCAAGTTTCGGAACTATCAAGTTGTAAGGCAAGCAGTAAAACGCTTTTGATACGTTCACCAGGACAGCTACCTACATATTATTATTTTGCAATCTTTAACAATTGGAAGTAGAGTTGTTTGACAGCTACCTACAGATTGGTATCATGTGCAATCTTCAACAATGGGAACTAGAGTTGTTT
>NW_018453755.1:0-399 GCF_002113885.1 Mizuhopecten yessoensis
CTTCTCCTGCCGTTCTGATGGGGTTTATATAGACGTTGAGTGACGTAGGATATATATTTTTCGGTACATTTCCATGGGAAATTTTTATTGATATTTATTCATAAGTGTTTGTTGCCAACCAAGAATTCTATTTATAAATCTTTTGTAAATTGTGCTTGTTTTTGTGTACACATTCTGCAGAAATAAATACAGAATCCTAGCATGTATCTAACCGAAAAAGGCTATTTATAACTCAAATGACCTACCCATACAATGCCACAGATCTGTTGACCTAATCAGTCATGTCCAAAACACATACTATATCCTGTCTTCCTAAATTTATCAAGCTCTCACGTAATTTACTAAATGCAGATAGTCCTCTTCTGGTTAATATACTCAAAAATGTTCTGGCTTTATCAT
>NW_018453756.1:0-399 GCF_002113885.1 Mizuhopecten yessoensis
ACCAATACATGCATTACTGAAGTATTCGTGTTTTCACTATTATCGACAAAAATGTAATAAAATAATTCACAGCTCAACAACGATTGCATGCATTTCATAAGATAGTTTACAATTATCCATGAAGCTAACAAGGCTGTTGATACTAGTCAAGGCTGATTACCTGAGACAGAACCTGTAATGTTTTGAATAGTGTACAGTTAAAACCTCACTTGTTTTGCATGCTTTTCCAAACCTCATTCCGCCTGGATGGCTTTGTGCTCAGTTATGATTTATTCAGTTGAAATATATGACATAGTTCTGGAGATTTTACACATTTTCTTTCATTTTTCTCGATACAAATGAATACACGGATATTTCATGAATGCATGTACAGGTAAGTTTCTTCATTATTTTCCTTTT
>NW_018453757.1:0-399 GCF_002113885.1 Mizuhopecten yessoensis
GATTCATCATTTTTCATGGTTGTGTGCATTTATGTTCATGTTTCTTTGCTCATATCGCTTAAATGCTGAAATACGATCTCTAAAAACTTACAGCAAATTGGAGAGATCTATATCCACGGTAAAATACATGTTGGTTGGTTTTTCTTTACCATTATTAGTTACTTCCTGTACAAAAATCACTAACATATCTTTAGAACCAATGGGCAAATGGTATGGCGGACGTGTTTGTTTTATTGCACAAACACTTGTTCTTTTATTAGCTTTCGTCGTCCCAATTTTATTGATTGTATGTGGAAACGTCATTCTAATTATCTGCATTATTTATTACATATCATCTACATCCGTTTCAAACAGTTCAAATAGGTCAAACTTGTTTGTGTTTGTGAAAATATCATCCAT
>NW_018453758.1:0-399 GCF_002113885.1 Mizuhopecten yessoensis
TGTTTCTTTGTCAAATGAATATTTGACACTCGTATTACCCCTCGTGTTTTGGTTTCTCGTAATCAACTTTGTGTACCAGTGTGTCAACACGTGCTCAAAACAACAATATTGAGAGTAATACATTTGTCTGGCGTTTCTTATGATATCGGTATACACAATGCATGCAACATCCTATCTAATCATACGATATTTACTTAATGACGACTTATATTTAATTAATCGCTGTAACATGTAGTTAAATCAATTTGGGGAGTATTGGAACAGTTCTACTTAAACGCTTGTTATCGTCACCCCCTTTATGTGTATGTGCTGAATGTCGAATATTAAAGAAACTATCAGAAAGCATTCCAATATCCAAGGCTATAAACAAAACTAAATCAAGTTACACTTACATAGTAT
>NW_018453759.1:0-399 GCF_002113885.1 Mizuhopecten yessoensis
AGGAATATTCTCCATTAATTCTTGTACCACGTCCATAGACAATCGAATGGTTTTAATTATCCGAACCGCTGATGAACATAACGATATCACTTTAGAAACACACTTTTCCGGCTCGGCTTCATGAGCACACAATTGAAACCATGTGCTTGATTTGTGGCTTTTTGTAAATTTCAAATCCAGTTTCTGTGAATCACAGTTGAAAAAATTCTTGATGTTGTCTATTATGAAGCGGTATCTATTCTCCAAAGTATTTCTGTAAATGAATAAAAAGGAGAACATTTATTCCTAAAATTGTTATGTGTAAATATCCATTGCAGACATCTTTATAGCAGGTTAACTGTTTACATGATTCTTAGTATAAACCATGTTTTATTTCGTAAATTTGCAATTACAATATAC
>NW_018453760.1:0-399 GCF_002113885.1 Mizuhopecten yessoensis
AGACAAAATGTTACTTAAACAGTGTGACACACAAGTTACAGACACTATGTTACTTAAACAGAGTGACACACAAGTTACAGACAAAAAGCTACTTAAACAGTGTGACACACAAGTTACAGACACAATGTTACTTAAACAGTGTGCCACACAAGTGACAGACACAATGTTACTTATATAGTGTGACACACGTTACAGACACAATGTTACTTAAACAGTGACACACAAGTTACAGACACAATGTTACTTATATAGTGCGACACAAGTTACATACACTATGTTACTTAAACAGTGTGACACCCGTTACAGACACAATGTTACTTATATTGTGTGACACACAAGTTACAGACACTATGTTACTTATATAGTGTGACACAAGTTACAGACACCATGTTACTTATA
>NW_018453761.1:0-399 GCF_002113885.1 Mizuhopecten yessoensis
ATCAAACAGGCTTATAGACATGCAAATATATGCAGATTGTTATATTTTTTTAATTTTTATTTTCAAAAACAATTTTTTTTCAATTCCTTGTACGACCCTGAAACTGTGACAGGACCACTCACACAGTTTTGATAGTAAAGACTTTGTTAAAAGTGAAGCTTGCATCCAGCACAAGACCCAGACACAGCCTGTCTGCAAACCCATCCGTTATTTCTTGTACAGTAGATACTGTATAGACTTTGAAGATCATTTTTTAAGGAATTTCAGATTTTTTCTCCAATAATCACCCACCTCTGAGCTATTATTAGAATATTATCAGGTCCAGTACGCTCTGCCGATTGAGCTATATAGCTTTATCCACCTATAAATTATAGCTGTATTGAGCTATATTTTCTGAGA
>NW_018453762.1:0-399 GCF_002113885.1 Mizuhopecten yessoensis
CAAAAACCAAAAACATTAAACGAGAAAATATGTAAAAACTACTTTAAATGCAATAAAAAAAGTAAAAGATCTGCAAAATCGTACAAAATACACACCTGTTGAAATAACCAATACAAACAAGTATAACACTCATATGATTTATCAAGAAATACCGTCTGCTACTGAACTGATCATGATCTAAGCTTAAGCTTAAGCATGACAGTTTATAAAGAGCTTCCCAATTTTTCATTGGATTTGCCCGACTTTTTGGGTGATGAATTTTCATCAAGTGGGGATGAAACATTAACCAAGATGAACATGTCTGACTTCAATGTTGACCAATTGACATTAATGCAAGCTCGTCACAAATTGACAACGAAGAATTACATCGACTTCTCACTGCCCAGCCAGACGACCTAA
>NW_018453763.1:0-399 GCF_002113885.1 Mizuhopecten yessoensis
TCTCTCTCTCTCTCTCTCTCTCTCTCTCTCTCTCTCTCTCTAACTGATCGGTAAGTTGCTGCTAGCTTGTATATGTGTATAAGGGGACGGATTTACATAATTTATTAACTTTTTTTCTGAATCCTTACGGAATATTTTGTGTATCATGAAATTTTGTAGTAAAAATAAAATAAAGTTTAAACTAACACAGAAATAGGCTACTGTGATAAATTATTGCTTATGCTGTAATAAAATCTACCAATAATAACAAATATTTTATTGCTGGTTATGTAAGGTCATTTCTAAAAAATGTATTGAGGTTGGTAAGTGTAGATTGTATTGAATAGAGAACAACGAGTAAATATTTCCGTTCTATGTTTTTGCTGATAAGTTTGCTACACTTAGATTGAATCCTGTTTT
>NW_018453764.1:0-399 GCF_002113885.1 Mizuhopecten yessoensis
AAGAAAAAATGTATTAGATATTCCCTCTGTGCACCACATACACAGACAGCATTATCAATCAGATTATTTAAAACGTCTGGAAATGCAGATGTCTTAGCTAAATGTATTTTAAAATGCCAGCAGAATAAAAAAAAGTCTGTTTGGGAAAGACGCCGTACCAAGTTTGAGTAAGTTAGTTAAAAACGTTAAACGTTTGGGATACAAGAAGGAAGGTAACCTCAAAATACCTATCTGGCAAAATAACTCAGTTAAGATAGAAAATAGGAGTATATTTTTAGGGAATGGTAAAGAAAAGGAGAAATAATAATTTATGACTAAGTTAGAGAAAATGGTAATGGTACAGTAAATGTTTTTAAACTCACCTATCAGTTCCACTACTAAAAAAAACATAATTTAGGA
>NW_018453765.1:0-399 GCF_002113885.1 Mizuhopecten yessoensis
GGGACAAGCTATCGCAAGGAGGCAAGTACACCCACATACCCTGCCTTCCGCTCACAAACACTACATACGTGGATGCACGTCCTTAAATGACCTTAGTGTTGATAGGACGTTAAACGTTATAGACAGAACTAAACACATCTGGTATACAGACCCGAGTGAAATGGTGCCTAGAAACACGTTGCAAAGTATAACGGTAAAAATAGAAAAAGGTGAAAATAGGTCTTCTGCTAGGAGGACATCGAGGAGACAAAAAGAGATCTGCTGCCCCCATTTGAACACTTTGGGGTCTTTTTCGTTTCCTTTCTTTCCCATCTTCTTTCCAACAGCTCCCAAGGCACTCATCCTCAAATGAACATAGCTGTTGCGATGACGTTAAACCCACAAACAAAGAAACCCCTG
>NW_018453766.1:0-399 GCF_002113885.1 Mizuhopecten yessoensis
ACCTAGCACATTTACAAAAATATTGAATTGACTTTTTATATTACTGAAAGCTGCATTAAAACCAGTCATCAGAACATGAGAGGAGGAGGAGAGGGAGGGGCACAAAGTATCTTCTAAATAACACATGTTCAAAAAATTTGTAATTAATTCTGTAAGCAAACAAGACTTTGAACATTAATTACTTCTTAGTTGCAGCAAGCATTATTAGCTTCATGACACATAACGCTAAAGTTCAAAATGTCTGAATTGTTCCTGCATGCCTGTGAACGACAATGACTCTTCGATAATAAAGTTGATGTATTCGCACGTTAACAAAAAAGGAACAATCTTAGTGTACTAATTGATAAAGCTATATATCGCGGCTTGGTACAGCTGAATCAGACCGGATACAATATGTGA
>NW_018453767.1:0-399 GCF_002113885.1 Mizuhopecten yessoensis
TTCGTACTTGAAAATAAACATTTGATAATAAATAAAGGTTTCATATATCAACATGTAAACATTAAAAATGAGCGTTTCTGGTATTTGACGTATTATCTATACCATATCTGTTGCTCGCCTGCCATTTCATATCGTACAGGTGTTTGTAGTTTTCATGATTTTTTGTGTTCTTCGTGATCATATTTATATTTTTCATTATATTATTTGTTCTTCAATCTTATTGAAAATAGTTAAATAACAGTGAGCACATTCTAACGAATATTGCTTATACGTATATATATATAGCTTCATCGCGCAACTAAATGCTGTTATGACGTCAATGATAAACAGTACACATGTATAAGACGTCATCAATTTATGATGTTTACAAGGAAACTCATATCCATGATAAAAATGCGC
>NW_018453768.1:0-400 GCF_002113885.1 Mizuhopecten yessoensis
AGCATGATCACTACAAATTATCTCCCTTTGCGAGCTCTTCTTGATGTACGGCGGCCCGTGGGTGCCATATTCTCCTCGTTGGTATTTATCTTTTTTGATGCGGGAATTAACCATTTTCCCGAAGGTTGATTTTGGTAGACTTTTTAATACAAACTTAAATACAATCAATTAAAAGGAAACAGTCGTAAAATATTCTGTTGCAATTTTCTTGAGTTTAAATTACAGAATGACCAGACTATAAGGATATATGTCATTTTGCATAACTGACAATCTGAAGATTGGCTTCAGAGCAAATAAACTGTTGATACAACTACAATGTACAACAGTGTGACTGTTATTTTAATATTATCTGTTACGTAGTATATGTGTCTACGCGTAAATACCAACAACGTACCGGAAG
>NW_018453769.1:0-400 GCF_002113885.1 Mizuhopecten yessoensis
TGTATATGGCTGTGTATAAACACTAGTGACAGACACTACTACCCTCTCCTGTATATACATGGCTGTGTATAAACACTAGTGACAGACACTACTATCCTAGCCTGTATATGGCTGTGTATATACACTAGTTACAGATACTACTACCCTAGCCTGTTTATACATGGCTGTGTATAAACACTCGTGACAGACACTACTCCCCTAGCCTGTATATACATGGCTGTGTATAAACACTAGTGACAGATACTACTACCCTAGCCTGTATATACATGGCTCTGTATAAACACTAGTGGCAGACACTACTACCCTAGCTAGCCTGTATATGGCTGTGTATAAATACACTAGCGACAGACACTATTACCCTAGCCTGTATATACATGGCTGTGTATAAACACTAGTGACA
>NW_018453770.1:0-400 GCF_002113885.1 Mizuhopecten yessoensis
ATATTGTATCATTGAACTGACTATGGGTTTGTCTGTATATAAATATATATACTTTGAAGATGTATTGTAAAGATGACAACAATAAAAGAGAAACAAAAATAACGTAGTCATTTAATTAATATTGTAGTTAAAATTGTGAAAATTTGAAAAGCAACGTCTTCATCTTTATGTGATGATATGCACTTATTGTTGATTCATGAAACTCCTGAATATTAGTCATGTCTGACTTTCTGTATACGTATCGGCCTGCTGGCTAGAGGGCGTTAATCTTATTTACTTTTGGGTCGAACATCTTATTGAAAATGAATTATTTTTGGGCAGATCTCGGTGGAAGTATCGACCATCCGCGTCATTTTAGTGATATATGAACACGAGATTGATAAAAGCAAAACAAAACAGT
>NW_018453771.1:0-400 GCF_002113885.1 Mizuhopecten yessoensis
TATATCTGTTTAATGATGACTATATATTGTTTATAATAATAATAAAAGTCTTTATTTATACTCGATAATAACATGTTGAGTCACCGACTCTTCTCACATATGGCCGAGAACATATATACGAGTATGTACAACATGGATAATACGTTACAAATATAAGAGATAATGCAAAACACATACATTATAAAGATATATTGTATACATATATAAAGCTGTACTGCTTTTCAATTGAGTAATTAATTATATAACTACATTTCATTACAACACATATGTCAACCATACTGTTATAGTAACACACGCTGCTGAAACATATTGGGAAAGTCGTAATGTCCAGATCAGGCCGAAAGAGGTGGTTTTCTTTTGGCTTTATACTAGTAGTTTAAAATCGTTTCTGCAGTTGGTT
>NW_018453772.1:0-400 GCF_002113885.1 Mizuhopecten yessoensis
GGTTTAAAGAGACAGTTTTATTGAAACTGAATCTATTATCATATTGCGGCCTAGAACTAGTGGCGGATACAAAGTCTGATTTTGGATTTTTTCTTCACAATATATCATTTCTTTCAAGTCAAATCTTCAAATCGATGTTTCAAGTATTCATAGAATATTTGTATGTAAATAATATGGGGAATATTCCTTTTCAGTTTTGGGACGGACATCAACATACCATCAAATTAAATATTACTAACATTACTTAAACAAAACTATGATCACCGTCACTGACAACTCCAAAGATAACTAATAGTTGTACTTTATAAATGAAAAAAACATACTATAAATACACACATTTTAAGAAACTGCTTTGATAAATTAACAAACAAAACATGCATTGATAAAATTTAAAAATAAA
>NW_018453773.1:0-400 GCF_002113885.1 Mizuhopecten yessoensis
ACTGTACTTCCTGTTAGGGTGTAACTATTTTACTGTACTTCCTGTAAGAGTGTAACTATTTTACTGTACTTCCTGTTAGGGTGTTACTATTTTACTGTACTTCCTGTTAGCTAGGGTGTAACTATTTTACTGTACTTCCTGTAAGGGTGTTACTATTTTACTGTACTTCCTGTTAGGGTGTTACTATTTACTGTAATTTCTGTTAGCTAGGGTGTAACTATTTTACTGTACTTCCTGTTAGGGTGTTACTATTTTACTGTACTTCCTGTAAGGGTGTAACTATTTTACTGTACTTCCTGTTAGGGTGTANATCTTCCTGTTAGGGTGTTACTATTTTACTGTACTTCCTGTTAGTGTGTTACTATTTTACTGTACTTCCTGTTAGGGTGTTACTATTTTA
>NW_018453774.1:0-400 GCF_002113885.1 Mizuhopecten yessoensis
TATAAACTACACTTTGAAAAGTATTTTTTTTGAAAAATGTTTTTTCCCAAAGATTTTGGACTCGTAGAAACCATGGTTACCACATCAAAAAACGTCAAAAAATGCAAAAAACATGATCTTTAGTCCAAAATTTCGTCCACGCAAGAAGTATTTTTTCTCTTAAAACCTGTCGTAAATCAAATATCACCTACTCGGTAACAGAAATACTCACGTTTTAGAATAGGCCGTTCAACTGGATTTTTCACAATATTTACACATGTGCTGAGTTCAAAAAAAGACTACATGAAAAGCTAGCTTTTGTTGTGTAGACACAGATTTGTAAATGGCCAAAAATGGAGTTTCAAGTCAAATTCGATTTTTTTTTAAAATGTGAAGCCCACATAGTCAAATTCATCATGTA
>NW_018453775.1:0-179 GCF_002113885.1 Mizuhopecten yessoensis
GTACAACAAGGGATATATATAGTAGTTATGTACACCAAGAGATATTTATAGTTGTTATGTACACCAAGAGATATATATAGTAGAACTGTACACCAAAAGATATATATAGTAGTTATGTACAACAAGGGATATATATAGTAGTTATGTACACCAAGAGATATATATAGTAGTTATGTACA
>NW_018453775.1:242-400 GCF_002113885.1 Mizuhopecten yessoensis
CAAGGGATATATATAGTAGTTATGTACACCAAGAGATATATATAGTAGTTATGTACACCAAGAGATATATATAGTAGTTATGTACACCAAGGGATATATATTGTAGTTATGTGCACCAAGAGATATATATAGTAGTTATGTACACCAAGAGATATATA
>NW_018453776.1:0-400 GCF_002113885.1 Mizuhopecten yessoensis
ATATCTTGAACGTCGTCTTGTAAACAAAATCACACGAGATATCTTTAATGTCGTCTTGTAAACAAAACCACACGAGATATCTTGAACGTCCTCTTGTAAACAGAGGTCATTAAGATCATTACAATGTAAATTAAATGGTGGAGACGTCACCTCACAAGAAAGAGCAGATTCAACTATAGAGATTGTAAGATATTTACGTTACAATAGATAGGTAAAACTAGAAAATGATAGAACATTTCCATACAAGATAAATTCTGTAGCTGGCATCAATTAAGACGGCTCGAACGAACGACATTTCACAAGAGAAAACAGATCATACAAGAAATGGCTGAATTTCACAAGAGAAAACAGATCATACAAGAAATGGCTGAATAGTCATTTCACAAGAGATAACAGATGC
>NW_018453777.1:0-400 GCF_002113885.1 Mizuhopecten yessoensis
TCCAAAATGTGATTTCCCTTTATAAACTATAGTAAAGTTTACCCCATCCCATGGGAGAAACGTGAGACCCCAGGGTCAAGAAATTCACAATTTTGGTAAAGCACCTTAAGACCTTTCCATCTATGAAGAGTATTTGATTCTACCATATCCGGGTCTTAAGGAAGATTTTTGAAATTTTAGTCAATTCGACCCTTTTTGGCCCCGCCCCTCGGGCCCCTGGGGGCTTGGGACCAAACCAGCCACTATTTTTGTTGACCTTTGGCCATGGAAGGTTTCTGCAAAATTTCATTGAAATTGGTTCAAGGGTTTTGGAGAAGAAGTCCAAAATGTAAATTGTTTACGGATGCACGACGGTCAAAGGCGATCGCAATAGGTCACTTGAGACTTTGTCTCAGGTGAC
>NW_018453778.1:0-275 GCF_002113885.1 Mizuhopecten yessoensis
CAACCACAACTCAAAGGTGTACAGCAATGATAGTTACAAAATATAACAAACAGGACTCAAAGGTGTACAGCAATGATAGTTACCAAACATACCAACAAGGTTCTCAGCAATGATAGTTACAAAATATACCAACCACCACTCAAAGGTGTACAGCAATGATAGTTACAAAGTATACCAACCTCGACTCAAAGGTGTACACCAATGATAGTTATAAAATATACCAACCACGACTCAAAGGTGACAGCAATGATAGTTACAAAATATACCAACCACGA
>NW_018453778.1:285-400 GCF_002113885.1 Mizuhopecten yessoensis
CAGCAATGATAGTTACAAAATATACCAACCACGACTCAAAGGTGTACAGCACTGATAGTAACAAAATATTCCAAGCACGAATCAAAGGTGACAGCAATGATAGTTACAAAATATA
>NW_018453779.1:0-400 GCF_002113885.1 Mizuhopecten yessoensis
CACAAGTTGTGCTCAACATGACTTTGTTGGAGAATTTCTTGTACCAAAGTGTATCCAGTCCGTCGGTGTGCTCGCCGTTGTATAGTGCTACAATTACTTTTTCCCCTGCTGCTACAACCTCCTCGTGCGACGCCTTCCTACAAAACACACCAGCCAGTTCTTGGAAATAAGAGTCACCTTGCACCTTTTTCAATGGGGCTCCTTTTCCGATGCCAAAGATTCGAGACGTGGTGTCACATCCTGTAATGGCATGTACAAATGGCATGAGGGCACACGTGCTGGGTCCAAGGATTTTCTTCGTTTTGTTGATGTCCCATATATTCATTTTCTTAGTTCCTTATTGTACAGATTGGAGGAAAATGTCATTGGCGTCCAGATCAGAATGGAACAGCAACAACAC
>NW_018453780.1:0-400 GCF_002113885.1 Mizuhopecten yessoensis
TTTCCATTCCGTAAAGGTAAGAAGAGCTGCTGTCCTACCCTTGGTACCGACCCAACAAGTGGAAGACGTTTGGTTCAATGCTCTTGATGAAAATGAGGACAACAGCCCAGAGGTTACCCGTTTCAAGGACTATGTCACAGGAACGTGGGTGGAAGGACAGCAGCTGGACCTGTGGAACCACTATGACAACACAGGGCCTCGTACAACTAATCATGTAGAAGGATGGCACAGTAAAGTAAACAGGATGTGCAAGCATGCACACCCGAACATTTATGCGATTGTAAAGTTGCTCCAGAAATTACAGGCTGCTGACGAGGTTAGGATGATTCAACTGCCTGCTGGAGGAAAATCACGTCCAAGAAAGAAGAAGTATCGACGTTTGGATGAGCGCCTTACTCAG
>NW_018453781.1:0-400 GCF_002113885.1 Mizuhopecten yessoensis
GAGTCGTTCTAAGCGACGATTCACACTAATCATCATTGATAGAAAATCGTTCTTAGCGACGACTCACACTAATCATCCTTGATAGAGAGTCGTTCTAAGCCACGACTCACACTTATCATCCTTGATGGAGGGTCGTTCTTAGCGACGACTCACACTAATCCTCATTGATAGAGAGTCGTTCTAAGCCACGACTCACACTTATCATCCTTGATGGAGAGGCGTTCTGAGCGACGACTCACACTAATCATCATTGATAGAGAATCGTTCTTAGCGACGACTCACACTAATCATCCTTGATAGAGAGTCGTTCTAAGCGACGACTCACACTTATCATCCTTGATGGAGAGTCGTTCTTAGCGACGACTCACACTAATCATCATTGATAGAGAGTCGTTCTGAG
>NW_018453782.1:0-400 GCF_002113885.1 Mizuhopecten yessoensis
GACCAGGTAGGAATACCCCCAGTACTCTTCAGTCAATACCGACCAGGTAGGAATTCCCCCAGTACTCTTCAGTCATATACCGACAACGTAGGAATACCCCCAGTACTCATCAGTCAAGACCGACAACGTAGGAATACCCCAGTACTCTTCAGTCAATACCGACCAGGTAGGAATACCCCCAGTACTCTTCAGTCAATACCGACCAGGTAGGAATTCCCCCAGTACTCTTCAGTCANACCGACCACGTAGGAATACCCCCAGGACTCTTCAGTCAATACCGACTACGTAGGAATACCCCCAGTACTATTCAGTCAAGACCGATCACGTAGGAATACCCCCAGTACTCTTCAGTCATATACCGACCACGTAGGAATACCCCCAGTACTCGTCAGTCAGGACC
>NW_018453783.1:0-400 GCF_002113885.1 Mizuhopecten yessoensis
TCCAACAAGTAATCCTCAAGATTCTTCATTCTAACACAAAATTCTGTACATACATCCTCGATATTTGGTATGGTGGCAGACACAGCTATGAAACGTAGTGAAATAGTGCGGTGAATAGGACAAATAGTGTAGGGCAGTGAATAGGACAAATAGTGTAGGGCAGTGAATAGGACAAATAGTGTAGGGCAGTGAATAGNACAAATAGTGTAGGGCAGTGAATAGGACAAATAGTGTAGAACAGCAAATAGGACAAATAGTGTAGGGCAGTGGATAGGACAAATAGTGTAGGGCAGTGAATAGGACAAATAGTGTAGGATAGTGAATAGGACAAATAGTGTAGGGCAGTGAATAGAAAAAATAGTGTAGGGCAGTGAATAGGACAAACATTATTGATCATTTT
>NW_018453784.1:0-400 GCF_002113885.1 Mizuhopecten yessoensis
GCATGGCGGCCAATTAGGAGTCCTTTGATACGATTACGATTTCTTGATTTAAACGTTATATCCACACTGAAAAAATATACGAACATCGAGTACGAAATCAGGTACATCTATTCTTTTGGGAAAATCTTCAATGTTTGGCACTTACATCGTAATAAATCAGCGATCGTGCAGATGGGTGTGTCAGTTTACATTTACATTTATACTGCAAAGGGCCGTCGAACAGCATCAACTTGCAGGTAGACTTATGTGGCGTGGCTTACACATGAGTTCGTTAAAAACTGGTTAAAAAGTTAAAACTATTTACAGGCTCCACATTCACTCTGCAAGATGACTGGAACGAGGTCTTGAATGCCTCAGTGTGGCGAATCACGGCTCCACTTTGCCGTCAAGTAGTATGTCC
>NW_018453785.1:0-400 GCF_002113885.1 Mizuhopecten yessoensis
ACTGTGTTTTGTCTTACATTTTAGGGTATTTGGAGCCTACTCAATAGACGTGATATGCTCGACAGCCTTTGGTATTCAAGTTGATTCACAAAATTCTGCAAACAATGAATTCGTTGCCAATGCAAAAAAGTTTCTAAATGTCAAGTTTTCCTCTCCGATCCTCTTGGTATGGAGTAAGTAAACCATGGTCCTTGTTTCAATAGAACGGTAAAGCACGTTAGTTTATTAATGTTTTGTTTTAAATTCCGAGAAAATGTGATGGCTTTTTCTTTTTTTTTATTTCTCTGGAAAAAGTTTTATTTTTTGTTCATGTTTTCAAATCAATCAATTATTTATATATTTTTATGATCCTCAATTGAATGGTTATTTGTAGTTGATCTCCTCATTTGTAGTGTTTTTG
>NW_018453786.1:0-400 GCF_002113885.1 Mizuhopecten yessoensis
GTGTCCACATTGGTACTGTTTAACAGTTTTGTGGGGGTGTAGGGTTTAGTGTCCACACTGGTTGTGGTTTAACAGTTTTGTGGGGTGTAGGGTAAGTGTCCACATTGTTATTGTTTAACAGTTTTGTGGGGGTGTGGTTTAACAGTTTTGTGGGGAGTAGGGTAAGTGCCCACATTGGTTGTGGTTTAACTGTTTTGTGGGGGTGTAGGGTAAGGGTCCACATTGGTACTGGTTTAACAGTTTTGTGGGGGTGTGGTTTAACAGTTTTGTGGGGTGTAGGGTAAGTGTCTACATTGGTTGTGGTTTAACAGTTTTGTGGGGTGTAGGGTAAGTGCCCACATTGGTGGTGGTTTAGCAGTTTTGATGGGGTGTAGGGTAAGTGTCCACATTGGTTGTGGTT
>NW_018453787.1:0-400 GCF_002113885.1 Mizuhopecten yessoensis
AGTTGAGATCCCCACCCCATAACCATACATAAAATTGCACGGCATAAAAAATCAAATATAGATATGCTACAAGGATTGGCCTTGGTGTCTGGCATATTCCCTTGGATCTCATCTGGAGAATATTTTGCCATTATTACTTAGATATCCAGGTGAGCGATACAGGCCCTCTGGACCTCTTGTTTTATATTTCTTATATTTTCTGGTAGCGTAGAGACAAATAAAGGAGCATGACAGTCAAGCATAGACATAATTCATATCTGAAACAGGAGGCATGTAATTGTTTTGATGTAGTTGCAAATTATTTACAAAAACAGTCTGCCTAGAACCGCTAAATCTTCATTCGCAACAGCAAATGTTGTCTTGACTTGATATTTGCCAGTAGATTATATACATTATATGC
>NW_018453788.1:0-400 GCF_002113885.1 Mizuhopecten yessoensis
GAGGTAGCCATAGTACATGGAGGTGAGAGGTGATCTGAGGTGGGCTTGTTCACGGAGGTGAAGGGTGATCTGAGGTAGGCATAGTACATGGAGGTGAGAGGTGATCTGGTGAGAGGTGATTTGAGGTAGGCATAGTACAGGGAGGTGAGAGGTGAGCTGAGGTATTCATAGTACATGGAGGGGAGAGGTGATCTAAGGGAGGCATCGTACGGAGAGGGGAGAGGTGATCTAAGGGAGGCATCGTACGGAGAGGTGAGAGGTGATCTGAAGTAGGCATAGTACATGGAGGTGAGAGGTGATCTGAGGAAGGCAAAGTCCATGGAGGTGAGAGGTGATCTAAGGTAGGCATCGTACGGAGAGGTGAGAGGTGATCTGAAGTAGGCATAGTACATGGAGGTGA
>NW_018453789.1:0-400 GCF_002113885.1 Mizuhopecten yessoensis
AAGGCCAAGGGTACTGATATTGGGCCTGTAGCATGCTGGGATGAAAAGCTACCAAATTTGATCAAATGAATGACCTTTACCAACTTTCAAGGTCACTGGGGTCATATGCCTTAAAATCTTCAAACAACTTCTTCTCAATAACCAAAAGGCCCAGGGTACTGATATTGAGCCTGTAGCATGCTGGGATGAAGGGCTACCAGGTTTGTTCAAATGAATGACCTTGGCCAACTTTCAAGGTCACAGGGGTCAAATGTCGTAAAATCTTTAAGCGACTCCTTTTCAATAACCAAACGGCCCAGGATACTGAAGATGGGCTTGTAGCATGCTGGCATGAAGGGCTACCAAGTTTGCTCAAATGAATGTTCTAGACCCACTTTCAACCTAATGTCCTTGTTCAACA
>NW_018453790.1:0-400 GCF_002113885.1 Mizuhopecten yessoensis
AAAAGTCAATTATTACACATGTTTTGACCGTATACATTGCTAACTCTACTAATGTGAAGAATAATAACTGATATATTTAACATTTGATGTCCTGATCAGGATGTCCCCGCTCAGGACCGTGTATGTTATAAAGTGATTATTACACATGTTTTGACCATATTCATTGCTACCTTTACAAATGTGAAGAATAATAACGGATATTTTTAACATTTGATGTCCTGATCCGGATGTCCACGCAGAGGACCGTGTATGTTATTAGATGTATGCATTAAGTATTTCATAGTTCATGTTCAAATGTTTCCATTTAAAAGTGATTATTACACATGTTTTGACCATATTCATTGCTAACTTTACAAATGTGAAGAATAATAACAGATATATTTTACATTTGATGTCCTGA
>NW_018453791.1:0-400 GCF_002113885.1 Mizuhopecten yessoensis
TAGTCATAACCACATACTGGGATCAAACTCAGTTAGAAGTGTTTTTCTTACACATTGAGCACAATAGAAGACGGTGAAAAATGTCGTTAAACAGTGATTAAGCTAATTATCTTTTAAACTCATCCCGAGTCGTTTACATGTTGGTTTATATATTGTCCCCCAAAGTGTATTAACCGGTTTAGATGTCCTGATACACGAGTATTCGTAACAAAAGAATGGTGACAGGCACTCCCTTTGATATGTTTCCAAAGGAGAACAGGATATATAAATCAGCCAATCAGGGGTCAATGTGCGGCCGATTATATCAAATTATAATGGAATAGTATTATTTTTGGAGACGTGCCAACCCATATCTCAGTATCATGTTTTTTGAAACGAAACGAATGATATTGAAACATGT
>NW_018453792.1:0-400 GCF_002113885.1 Mizuhopecten yessoensis
AAAGCAATATAGCCAAATTGACTCTTTTGGCCCTGCCCCTCAGCCTCCTGGGGAGTCAGCCCAACCATTTGTACAATTTTAAATCCCTGCCTCCCAGGAATGCTTTTGATCAAATATGATTGATATCCAGTGTACAGTTCTACAGAAGAAGTCGTTTGTAGCAATATAGCCAAATTGCCCCCTTTTGGCCCCGCTCCTAAGCCCCCTGAGGAGTCAGCCCCAGCATTGTACAATTTTTAATCACCACCACCTAGGGATGCTTCCAGTCAAATATGGTTGTAACCACTTCTTAGTTCCAGAGAAGAAGTCGCTTCAAGCAGTATAGTCAAATTCCCTTTTTGGCCTTGCCCCTCAACTCCCTGGGGGGTCAGCCACACCATTTGTACAATTTTAAATCCCT
>NW_018453793.1:0-400 GCF_002113885.1 Mizuhopecten yessoensis
CCTCAGTTACTGTAACATGTAAGTAGGCTGACTTAAATGATCCCTCAGTTAGTGTTACATGTTAGATCGCTGAACTAAATGATACCTCAGTTACTGTAACATGTAAGTACGCAGACTTAAATGATCCCTCAGTTAGTGTTACATGTTAGATCGCTGAACTAAATGATAGCTCAGTTACTGTAACATGTAAGTAGGCTGACTTAAATGATCCCTCAGTTACTGTAACATGTAAGTACGCTGACTTAAATGATCTCTCAGTTACTGTAACATGTAAGTACGCTGACTTAAGTGATCTCTCAGTTACTGTAATATGTAAGTACGCTGAGTTAAATGATCTCTCAGTTACTGTAACATTTAAGTACCCTGACTTAAATGATCTCTCAGTTACTGTAACATGTAA
>NW_018453794.1:0-400 GCF_002113885.1 Mizuhopecten yessoensis
CAGAGTTATTGCCCTCTACACTTCATTCCATCTGTGACATCTCTTCAGGTGTCACCCCACTAGTAAAAATACATTTCTATTGTTTTTACGTCCTTTACTAAACACTATACATTTGGTTTTTCCTATATTATGGAATGAAGTGTTAGAGGGGCGATAACTCTGTTATCGTTCCTCTGAACGAAATGTTAACACGGCTAAATGTAGCTAATTTGCCGCATATAACAGCGATTTGAGTACGAAAAAAACGGCTCCATAACTTTTGCTGAAACTTTCCAAGTTTGTAGAACTCAGCGCGATCTACATCCTTGTATATCTGTTATATCTGGGAAAAATCTAATTATGGAGATATTTGGTATAAAACACGCCAAAATCGGCATTTTGACCATTAGTAGCTGTATAA
>NW_018453795.1:0-400 GCF_002113885.1 Mizuhopecten yessoensis
ATATCTACACTAACTACCAGTACAATACCAAGGCCAATATATCTATACTATGTACCAATACAATACCAAGGCCAATATATCTACACTATGTACCAATACAATACCAAGGCCAATATATCTACACTAACTACCAGTACAATACCATAGCCAGTATATCTACACTATCTACCAATACAATACCAAGGCCAATATATCTACACTAGGTACCAATACAATACCAAGGCCAATATATCTACACTAACTACCAGTACAATACCAAGGCCAATATATCTACACTATCTACATATCCCCGTACTCAGGCCTATATCTCCACTAAGTACCAGTACAATACCAAGGCCAATATATCTACACTAAGTACCAGTACAATACCAAGGCCAATATAGCTACACTATCTATATGT
>NW_018453796.1:0-400 GCF_002113885.1 Mizuhopecten yessoensis
ATCACATTATAATGTTCCAAAAATTCATTTAAATTTACATCTGCTCTGTTATTATCAGAATCATATAGCTTTTCATAAAATTTCTGAACCTCTTTCAAGATGTCTGCCTGACTTGTAATTGTTTTTCCATTATCTAATTGTAATTTAGGTATAACTTTAGAGGTAAAATTTCTACTTTCCAGACTGAAAAAATAGCTTGTAGGCTTCTCCCCCTCTTCTATCCATTTAGCACGAGATCTCACTATACTACCTTTAATTTTATGTTCCCTAATTTCCTTTAATTCTTTTTTTTTTACTTCTAAATCAACAATATCTATTCCATCTTGTTCTTCAATTGCCTGAATTGTCTTCTTAGGATTGTCTTCCCTAACATTTTGTTGTTTTTTCCTAAAGGATGAAT
>NW_018453797.1:0-400 GCF_002113885.1 Mizuhopecten yessoensis
ACCTGTTTTTTTGGGGGGATCTCTGATATGTTAGCTGTTTTTTTGAGGGATCTCTGATATATTACCAGCTTTTTTGTGGGATCTCTGATGTATTACCTGCTTTTTTGTTGGATCTCGGATGTATTACCTGCTTTTTTGTGGGATCTCTGATGTATTTCCTGTTTTTTTGATGGGATCTCTGATGTATTACCTGTCTTTTTGATTTGATCTCTGATGTATTACCTGTTTTTTTTGTGGTATCTCTGATGTATTACCTGCTTTTTTTGTGGGATCTCGGATGTATTACCTGCTTTTTTGTGGGATCTCTGATGTATTACCTGTTTTTTTTTATGGGATCTCTAATGTTTTACCTGGTTTTTTTTGTGGGATCTCTGATGTATTACCTTTTGGTTTTGTTGTG
>NW_018453798.1:0-400 GCF_002113885.1 Mizuhopecten yessoensis
GGAAAAGTCGTAATTACAGGAAAGAGGTAAATAAAGCATACAAAATCTATACATTCAAACATGGAAAAGACAATAAGAGATTCAGTAAAGGAGAGTCCAAAATTCCTATGGAATATTCATCGATTAATACCCCAAGAATGGACAGTATTTACCTCTATAATTATTAATGGTAGACTAACAAATTATCTGATAAGATAAACCTGATATCCTCCGCCCAAGCGGGATTTCGAAAGGGATATTCCACCTAGTCTGTAAACCATCTTTAAGGGATTAGTTAAGTGTGAAACACTTCTGTAGAGTCAAAGTCACTGTTTTGAATAGAATTGTGCCCGACAAAGGGACAGCCGCAGTATCCTACCTGTGACCATGTAACCTGTGTATCTACCGGACAGACAATGGG
>NW_018453799.1:0-400 GCF_002113885.1 Mizuhopecten yessoensis
GACAATGAACATGATAGATGTCAAGATGGCAATGTTGAAGACCTAATAATAATATTCTGAGATTTTTGTTGTTTTTTTTGCAAATATTCGCATACATACCAAGTATATATACAGTTCAAGGCAACATATTGTAAATAATACACAGCAGTTTGATAATGGGCGTATACAGTTCCATCTACCTCTTCAACTTTTCGTACAATCAAGTGAAAACTACCTTTATATAGATTCTACTTATATGACACTTAATTACCAGGTAAGTTGGGTATGGAAGATATTAATTTCTAGAATATAACAATTATTCAAAAATCAGAAAACCCATCACCAAACTTTGTATCTATATCTGGTCATAAAATAAAAGTGTTCAGAGTTTCCGAATTCGTCAATCTAAAACCCTTAAACA
>NW_018453800.1:0-400 GCF_002113885.1 Mizuhopecten yessoensis
ATCAGGCATGATTTTAGTTACAAATGTCGTGTTGTCAGTCAGGTAGGATCTGCATTACACATGTCATGTTGTCAGTCAGACATGATCTAGGTTACACATCGCGAGTTATCGGTGAGACATTATTTAAGTTACTCATGCCGTGTTATCAGTCAAGCATGATGTGAATTACATATGTTGTGTTATCAATCAGGCATGATTTGAGTTACACATGTCGTGCTACCAGTCAGGTGTGATCTGAATTACCCATTGCGTGTTATCAGACAGACATGATCTAAGTTACACATGTAGTGATATCAGTCGGACAAGTGTTCGAAACAAATGTCGTGTTATCAGTCAGACATAATCTAAGTTACACATCTCGAGTTATCAGTCAGACATGATCTATCTTACACATTTCGTG
>NW_018453801.1:0-400 GCF_002113885.1 Mizuhopecten yessoensis
GCCTCACAGGGAATGAGTCTGGGCATTGAGACATCAACTCATAAGTAGTGCATAGTAGCACGCACACTTCAAAACAAGCTGTGCTGGACTGGTGCTTGGCTGAGGGGAAAAGGATATGATGTCAACTGTCCTGGAGGCCACCCTGACAGCACAGCCAACACTGACCGAAACGACGGCCTGTCACAGCATGCCATGGGGAAAACATTGGAGATCAGCTGACCAGTGAAGGTTTTTTGGTCAAGTACGCCACGACTGACGGGGACGGTACTGGAGCCAAAGGCATTGAGGAGGCCATGCAAGCCCTAGATCCCATGTGGAAGTAGGAGAGACTGGCAGACCCAACACATTTAGGCGAGAACAGTTCCGGAAGTCTAACAGTGCCAAGTTCAGTGAGTCCATG
>NW_018453802.1:0-400 GCF_002113885.1 Mizuhopecten yessoensis
AGGTGTTGAGGAAGTTTTATAGAATACGGCCAGTAGTGTAATATTTATTTTCATTGTATCTACCAATGTACGGACCACCTGTTACAACCAGACTGTCAAGGGTTAGGTGTTGAGGATACGGCCAGTAGTGTTATATTTATTATCATTGTACCAATGTACAGACCACCTGTTACAACATGCCGACCCTAATACATTTTATTGGTTTTTCACAGTCACTTATACATTTTTTAAGCGTTTAATTGTTTAAAGTGTACATATGATTTGTTATGCATTTTATTAGTGTAGCCAGTGGCAGAGTTTGATTTGAAGATAGTAGCTAAGTAGCAGTAGATAATTGTGGTTATGATTTAAGTTGGGATCTGTAGATTAGTGTTACTGTCTGTGGTCAAGGTGGGGGGAG
>NW_018453803.1:0-400 GCF_002113885.1 Mizuhopecten yessoensis
TCCATATTTAATAACAAATTCACAATATGGTCCAACCGTTTTGATTGCGTTTAAAAACGAAAGTACATTTATTTTTGTTTGTCCGGCAATCTAATCCTACATTTTTTGGCCGATCTCTTTGAAACTTGGTATACATTATAATCATGATATGAAGTTGTGTCTCCCTTAAAAGAATTTTGATTCGACAATTTTTTCAAAAGTCATTGCCCTTTGTTCATTTTAGTATTTGATATTTTGTCTGGAAATCTCCTTCTACATTTTTTGACAGATTTCTTTGAAACTTAGTAGGCTAAATAATCATGATATGTTATTCTGTTTCCGACAGGCAGCCATCTTGGATTTTGATATTGAAATATTGTTATCACTATTTCTCGGGAAGTATCAGAGGGATCTTTCTCAA
>NW_018453804.1:0-400 GCF_002113885.1 Mizuhopecten yessoensis
ACATACATAACAGTAGTACATTTAAAAAATATGATAATTTAAACTTTTTATTTTTTATCATATTTTCATCTCATACATATACCCAGGCTGAATTCGTCCACATAATTGCATATCGTACGGTTAGGTATATAACGTCTTTTTTTGCAAAAGTTTTGTGACAAAAGTCTTAAGAAGTATATGATTATAAATAATAACATCACAGAGAAAGAATTTTCTTTTTTTAATTAACATGGCATTTAGCTTCTTTTACTATGAATTATGTAGTAGAAATCCATTCCTTGAATTGATGAAACCCATTCTTAGAAGTAATGTTTTTGTAACGTTCCAAAATAATATTCTAAATTTTAAATGATAGTATACATACTTCAGATATTATATTATTAAATCACAATTTAATAAA
>NW_018453805.1:0-400 GCF_002113885.1 Mizuhopecten yessoensis
AATTGTACAATTACGCATACATTTCAACAAAATCCATACTGCAAATAATGTTTTTAAGCAAAATAAACCAAGCTTGCCATGGTCTTACCTATATCATGATCCATGCCACTACTCAAAATAATAATAGTCAATATAATTATGGCCATAAAGGTTACAGCGAACCTCGGGGACTACATTTCCACCAGCACAGTCTACCACCTTGAATAATGAAAGGTGAGTGCACCTTTAAAATTTAGGAACAGATACAGAAAACTTAAAATGAAACGCACTGAATCATACAGCCGTTTCGTCATTCTAAGACCCTGAATTAATGATAATCGACAAAATAAAATCAAAACAATAGAATTTAAATGAAGAAATAGCTTTTTCAAAACGTTTTTGTTTTAATTTTTTGCAATAA
>NW_018453806.1:0-400 GCF_002113885.1 Mizuhopecten yessoensis
TATAGAGGGCCGGAGTTCTGACGTTAATCGACGCCAGACCGATATTAAAAAAGTCGATAAAACGTCAGAATAATTCAGACTAGGTCAATTGAGACTCCGGAAGCGTGGCAAACGCCTGTTGCTCCCCGAATATTTGTAATCAAACCGCAAAAGTAACAATAACAGTAATTAGTAATTGTTATTAATTATAGTACAATATATTTTTATATTACAAACAATTTCTGTTGGCAGTTTCATTTATTGAAATTGACCAACAAAATTGAATGAGACATGTCAAATTGTCATCTTGTTCCCTAGATGACTAGTCGCCTTCATGTCATCCATTTCACGATTTTTAATCGCCATCTCCTTCAACTGTCTACTTTGGACGACAAGTAAAACTCATATCGTCCACTTGACA
>NW_018453807.1:0-400 GCF_002113885.1 Mizuhopecten yessoensis
GTAGGTGTTTTGGAACTGTTGATTGGTATTGACACCTTCCAGTCTTGCTTACTCTGCCCAGTAGCTGATTTTTCCACATCAATACTATCAATGAAAAATGTCTCATCAGAATAATGTTCATCAACATCACTCCCCGTTTCATCTATTTGATGCACATTATGTCTTCTCTGTGTTGACTTGCACATAACAGCAAAGTGATTCCTTTCTGACATTTTATACACGTTTTTCCAAACGCTGGACAATGTCCTTTACTGTGTTTCTGCCCACAATATCCACATACCTGCGAGTGTGCCTCCCGGTTTCTGTTTACATTTTTTAACTTCCGGTGCACGTGCCGCGCTTCTCTGCCTTTCGTGCCATTCTTGTCTCCATTCCTGATCACGTGAACATCACTTGTTTC
>NW_018453808.1:0-400 GCF_002113885.1 Mizuhopecten yessoensis
ATAATAACTGGCGGAGAATTCCCAAATGCGAATTTGTAAATATACTCATTGAAATAGTTCACATGTATGCATACCAACTATTTCATTCATGGATTAGCTACACATTTGAGTGTATATATATACACAGTAGTAATGCGACATACTATCCAATAATTCTTGTGACGTCACCTTGCTTAAGTAAACACTGAGATGAACATTGATATTGCGGTTCAAGGGTAAAAATGCCCTGATATATCGCTTGACGACTTCCAAGTAATAGGTTAAAAACGTAAACAGTCTGTTTCATTCTTTTATGCTTAAGCGAGGATTAACACTAAATCACCTGTATATAGGTGAAATAACTTACATATTGTAGCACTTTTCTTTGAAGCAAAGACGAATAGGATATATTGCATGCATT
>NW_018453809.1:0-400 GCF_002113885.1 Mizuhopecten yessoensis
GCAATGCCGACCTTCTAACTTGAACGAAGCGGTACGCTTAGCACTTGAGCTGGAGACGTATAAGCGGGCTGAAAAACGTCATGCTGACGGGACCGGCTTCTTGCGACAGACCGCTGTAGAAGACGAGGTCACAGAGAGTAGCGCACCGGAAAACGAGCTGAAGTCAATGATAAAGGCATTGACAAATCAACTGGCAACCTTACAGAAGGACGTAGGTAAATTGAAGTCTGTCACTGCGTCAAGTACACGGGATCAGCCAAGGAAAGAGACTGGAGAGATAAAAGGCAATAGGAAGTTCCGGTGCTATAACTGTAGAGAGCAGGGGCATAGCAAACGTAATTGTCCAAAATTAAAGAAAAGCACAAATAGGCAGGTTACAGCCACAGACAGCGACACTGAT
>NW_018453810.1:0-400 GCF_002113885.1 Mizuhopecten yessoensis
CATCGTAAAGCACGGGATTACACAGAGAAACAGAGGATGCACACAGGAAAATACAATGAAATACAATGGAACATCGTTAAGCACGAGATAACACAAAAAAACAGAGGGAGAACAAAAGCAAATACAGAGAAATACAATGGAACATCGTAAAGGAAAGATAACACAAAAAACAGAGCTTGAACACAAGGAAATACAGAGAAATACAATGGAATATCATAAAGCATGGGACACGAAGAAGCAGAGGATGAACACAAGGAAATACAGAGAAATACAATAGAGAATCGTAAAGCACGGGATAACACAAAGAAACAGAGGTAGAACAGAAGGAAATACAGAGAAATACAATGGAATATCATAAAGCATGGGACAACACAAAGAAACAGAGGGAAAACAGAAGGAA
>NW_018453811.1:0-400 GCF_002113885.1 Mizuhopecten yessoensis
CCTATCCTATTTTACATGTTTTATAGATATTTTCCAATGCATTCTTAATTTGGCATGTAGGTGTATGATTGTACCGCAAACTCAACTATGACATCGTTTTCTAATTAAACAAAATGGCTGCCATATACTGGTTACTGATTGGTCGAAGCTCCGTTATGTTACGATTTCGTTCAAATTTAGTATGTATGTGTAATATGATATTGCAAACTCAACTGCGATAATTTGACAAAAATGGCCACCATATACTGGGTTATGATTGGTCGAAATTTAGATATTATTTGTTTCTGCCAAGAATTGGTACGTAGGGGTTTTAAGGGATCCCAAACACAATGGTAACAGTTTCGAAAATTTTAGCTGCCATGATAACGAAATGGAGGCCTCTGATTGGTCGAAATTTACC
>NW_018453812.1:0-400 GCF_002113885.1 Mizuhopecten yessoensis
AATACTGATTTCACTTTTATTAAACACTGTTTTTTCTTCTGTTATACTGTCATCACATAAATTTGCCATACTCATCCAAATACTGTTATGCGCATTCACAGTTTAAGAGCCATAAAGCAAAACAGCTACTGGTTCTTGTCTCCACTGTACTTGACTTCTTCTTGTGTACATCAAAAGAAATCGATCCGATATTGGATGTATCCCCCCACCAACATCCATTACTTTGATAGAATAATATGAAATAGGAACACTTGGAAACGTTTGATTAAACAATATACCAAACCGTGCACATGGATTGACAAACCATGCACACGGAATACTAAACCGTGCGCACGGATTAACAAACCGTGCACATGGATTACCAAACCGTGCGCACGGATTACCAAACCGTGCACACGGA
>NW_018453813.1:0-400 GCF_002113885.1 Mizuhopecten yessoensis
AACACTCCTCTCAAACGATGATCACTTCAACAATACTCTCAAACTGGGATCACCTCAGCACTCCTCTCGAACTCGGACGGCTTCAGCACTCCTCTCAAACTCGGATCACTTTAGCATCACTCTTTTAATCTGATCACTTCAGCACTTCTCTGAAACTCGGATCTCTTCAGCACTCCTCTCACACTCTGATGACTTCAGCACTCCTCTCAAACGATGATCACTTCAACAATACTCTCAAACTCAGATCACTTAAGCTCTCCTCTCAAACTCGGATCGCTTCGGCACTTCTCTCAAACTCTGATCACTTCAGAACTCCTCTCATACTCGGATTACTATATCACTCATCTCAAACGCTGATCACTACAGCAATCCTCTCAAACTCTGATCACTTCAACACTCC
>NW_018453814.1:0-400 GCF_002113885.1 Mizuhopecten yessoensis
TGACAGTGTATATAATATATATACAGTGTGTTTTGTATATCTAATTGAAACGCTCCGCTTGTCTTACAGCTTTGTAGTAAGTCCCCGCAGGTCATACAGACTCAAGGAAAACGGCATGTACTTGAGCTGGATACAATAGATTTTCAACCAATGTTGGAATTTACACTTTCAGCGATTTGGTAAAGAAAAATGGCTTAATCCATACTCGTAAAAATTATTTCCGTAAACTGCATGTTCCACATGTACAGTTATATTGCTGTTTTGAATGCATGTGCCAGATGCTGATTTGACATGTATTTTCTGCCAACAAAAATGCTTATCATTCATCATTTTGTAAAATGTAATACTATTAGTCTTTGAACAATGTCTTTATGTATGTGATAACAATGTAAAGGATTCT
>NW_018453815.1:0-400 GCF_002113885.1 Mizuhopecten yessoensis
TAATATTATCTTCATCCAATCAGGTTTGTCTCCAAGGTAGAGTTTCCACTTGTCGTGGTGGAGAATTCTTGTCTTCTGTAGTTTACTTCTGTAATCTTCTCTGAAATAATTCATTCCATTTCATAACATTGTTTATGACCATTAATTTCATTGTATGTAGCGTCCTTCTGGTCATCTGAAGCCTCTAGTAGTTTAAAGGTTCCCTGCAGTTAGTGTCATTGGTGTTCCTTGGATCAGTATAAGCCCTCATCTCTGGTTCTTAATAATTAATGTCTTGTTGTCCTCTGGTGTTGTTATTATAGTTGTGTTGCTGATTATTGCGCTGACAATCCCGAGCTTTATGACCAGGTGTGCAACACTTAAAACAAGTTCTGTCTTCTGTTTGTCTGTTCCTGTATTG
>NW_018453816.1:0-400 GCF_002113885.1 Mizuhopecten yessoensis
ATCAGGGTTTGTACAATCTTGAATCCCCTTCCCCTCAGGATGCTTTCTGCTGTATTTGGTTGATATCTGCCCAGTACTTTTAGAGGCAATGTCATTTAAAGGCATACCGTCAAATTGGCCCCGCCCATCTGTCCCCTGGGGGGTCAGGGACTTCTTTTGTACAATCCTGAATCACCTTACCCTAAAGATGCTCGCTCTTAAATTTGGTTGAAATCTGCCAATAGTTTCGGAGGAGATGTCGTTTAAAGGCAAACTGTCAAATTTAACCCTTTTGGCCCCGCCCACCTGTCCCCTGGATTGTACAATCTTGAATCCCCTTCCCTGAAGGATTTTCCCTGAAGGATTCTTCCTGCCCAATTTGGTTGAAATCTGCCCAGTAGTTTCAAAAGAACTAGAACTT
>NW_018453817.1:0-400 GCF_002113885.1 Mizuhopecten yessoensis
CATAACATTTATTTTAAACAAGGCATATGTTTCTAGACACAATATGCGTTTCTATTTAGTAATTTTACACCAAATCTTTATCGATTTTATAGCAGCAATACTTGAACACTGGTAATGTTCCTTTTTTTGCTCCGACAGCTCAACCAATCCGTTGTTAATAATCATATGTATTACTTGTACCTTAAAAGGAGCGTTTCTAGGATATTTGAAAGAGGGGAAGTAGAATCAAATCTATCGGCGAGCGGAGCGATGCGAAAAAAATGTTCATTAATTTTTAACATAAAACAATTGTGAAATACACTAATGTAACGGTTCCTGACTAGGAGCATGTGTATTTTATAGTTAAAGTGTCAGAGTGTTTATGTGTTTAATCAATGAATATGATAAATTGCCATATTCA
>NW_018453818.1:0-400 GCF_002113885.1 Mizuhopecten yessoensis
TAATTTGAACTGGTGGCAGCGGCGGAATTGTTACAGAAAGTAACATGTTGGGGATAATACAAAACGTGACACTGTCGGCACTGTTGGGATAATATTATAAAAACGTTACAATGGGATTTAACAATTATGTCACAAGTTGCATCCATTTTTTAATTTAAAACGTATTTGATTCAAATTTAAAACAATACTCCAACTCGTGTTGGTTTATGATATAGGTGAGGAAGAGACAAATTTCTTCTGATGGGAAAAGTAAAGTTAAGCGACAACTGTTTTCAATTTCTATCTCATAGTTATGGCTGCCACATTCATCAACTGTTGTTTGTTGATTCCACTCAAGTTTTACCTTTAAACACAATACACAACTAACATGCACCTAGCTTATCCTCATTAACACAGAATG
>NW_018453819.1:0-400 GCF_002113885.1 Mizuhopecten yessoensis
AGTTATTGCCCCTTGACCAGTGATCCTTTGTTTTGAATTGTAAATAACAGACTATTTCACAACTTCCGGGTAACGGTGTTACTCGCTTGTTGTGCAATGAAATGCATAAAGCGATTTCACCACGGCTTTGTATATAAGGACTCGGGCTTTGGGAAATGTTCAAAGCTGTCGGGGATGATCTCTTAGGCCTTACAACTAAACAGTGTCTTTTATACTGAAGTATTTCGTCGGTAATCAAACACACCATGTCTGACTTGCACGAAAAAGAAGCTATCCGTCTATGTAGGAGCACGACAACGATTGAAACCATTGTGGACTTGACACGGCACGCCAGTCCACAGGTTCGACAGGCTGCTCTCAAGGAAATGTGTCCGTGCAGGGTGAAGAAGGACCACGACGA
>NW_018453820.1:0-400 GCF_002113885.1 Mizuhopecten yessoensis
GAATGTGGAAAATAATACTGGAGCATCCGATATACAATTGTCAGCATAATTAGAACAGGCATTTTTGTAAGATATTTTCTGTAAAAAAATCAGCTTCATTTTAAGACATGACATGAAAAACTGTTGTCTTAATCTGTATACTAGTATGATGTCGTATGCAATGTTTAGGGAAATTATGTTTCACATATGATAATGAAAAATGTAAGGTGACATGTTTTTGTTTTTGTCCACTATCATTGCTTTAATCTTCAAAAATATATACAAGAGAGAGAGAAAACATATGAGTTTATATTTTTTGTCAGGAACACACATGCCCTTGGTAACCAATGAGACCTTTTGTTCCGGATTTATCAGTGTCCAATTAAACACTGACAGCGGTGACATCCCGTTAGGTAAGTGT
>NW_018453821.1:0-400 GCF_002113885.1 Mizuhopecten yessoensis
GGGACGTTAAAAATTAAAAGTAACTTTTATTTTATCAACTTAAATCAATTGTTCTTGTTCACAAGTACTGACTTGGTAATATTGATGCCAGTGTTTGGAATAGCTATCAAATCAAGTGCACACTTTGCCTTATGACAACTACTGACACTCAACGATCAAAGTGACTAAGAAAAAGCAGAACGTAAACGCCGGTTAGAGAACCCGGGATCACCTTGTGGTGTATTAACGAATTGCCAAGTGTTCGCCTCTGTGAAGTCAGGTATACAAAGCAAGTTATGTTACAAATAATAAAAAGTCACAACTGAAAAAGTGAATTTTCCGGTTTCGTAAAGTGAAAATATCACTGCAACAACAGCCGAGCAGGATGTCTTTTTTAGTTGTAGTTTTCCTTTTACGATCA
>NW_018453822.1:0-400 GCF_002113885.1 Mizuhopecten yessoensis
TTGCGAGTAGACTGTCAGTAAGCTAGAGAACGAGTTGCCAGTAAACTTGAGTGTTTTTTACAGTAAACTAGATAGAAATAATAATTTGAGGTTCTTATATAAACATGACAGTAAGCTAGATGATGTGTTTCAAAGTAAGCTAGCAGGGAGCCATAGATTATAGTTTACAGTAAGTAAGGGAGCTGAGTATTGACACTGGGAACATTAAACAATAAGTAAGGGTGGATATTACCAGTGAACATGAGACCAGAATTATGACAGTGAGATACTGACTGATACTGAGCTAGAGGCTAGATTTGATAGCTTAGGGTGACCTTGAGGTTGGATTATAGATAGTGAATTGGTGGTTAGATCTGATAAGCCAATTAATGGAATTAATATTGAACTAGATGCTTGATTT
>NW_018453823.1:0-400 GCF_002113885.1 Mizuhopecten yessoensis
CTAACATATGTACTCTTTGTTGTTATCAGGTTTCGTGTGCTGGTTTCGGGAGTACGGATTCTTCGAGGACCCAGAGAGTTGTCACTACTTTTACGTGTGTCACACAGGTCGGACGTTCCGCTTCAAGTGTCCAAGTGGTCTCGAATACAGCAGCAAGCACGTCACGTGCGTCTGGCCGGATGAGCACACGTGCACTAGAGGGAGAAAGTGACCGCCAAATCAGGTAACTATTTCAGGGAAGGAGTACCACATGTAGATGCATCGTGTAAATCACATAACTCACCCTCAACATCCAGATCACCTTCAAAATGTAATTCATCCTCACCTTACAGCTCCCCCTCGACAGGTAACTCACCATAAATCTACAGCACCCCTCAACATGTACCTCACCATAAATCTA
>NW_018453824.1:0-400 GCF_002113885.1 Mizuhopecten yessoensis
TCTTGGTCCACCGGGCCTCGATCAGTCCATTCTCTCACAAAATGGACAGTTTTGGACCTTTCTCTTTTATTAAACGAGGCTCGATATTGTGACCATATCAATGCTCATGTTTTATAGTATTCAGCGTTGATAATAGAAGACCTTCTGAATACAAAGCTTTTTCAATAGATTGTTCAAGTTTGCTTACGCTGACATGTTGGTACAGATAGGCCAAACTGTTAAAATTGGTGTCAATAGCCAGATAAAGAGAAAGTACAAACAGGCGTTACGTGAATTATCACATCTTAAATATGGAGGAGTACCTTCAGTTGGTTATTCCTCCTTGGTTATATTTAGACACTTAAAACAGGTACTCTTTAAATTTGAAACAAGTAAGTTGTTGACCTATTTTAATTTGATT
>NW_018453825.1:0-400 GCF_002113885.1 Mizuhopecten yessoensis
CCCACTGGTTTGATTACATGTATTCCCTTTACAATTGGAAGGGCAGCTAATGGTGCAGGTATCACCATAATATCTAGGTTTGCATGCTAAAATAAAAAAAAAATACATTAGCAGTAATCTGAGATTTAATACATACATCGTTCACTTTACATTACCAAAAAAAATAAAATAGATGACGTTTAATTTCAAACTGGACTGACAAGAAACGCAGGCTTGAAAATAACACAAATAAGATTGTACAAGTATCTCTCTTCGGAAAAAAAATACATTATTTCTCTTCACAGTTAAGTCCAAAATATCCACTCGTAAAAGCTAATAATACAAATAAATGTAGTGTCATTGCATACAAATATTAAAAAAATGAAAAATAATGAAATGATAAGATTTGTGTGTTTTTTAG
>NW_018453826.1:0-400 GCF_002113885.1 Mizuhopecten yessoensis
AACGTTCGTACCAAGAAAAGACAATGGCGACCACGCCGCCCAGACGACCAACAACCACAAGGTCGTAAACAGATTCGCTTGACCAGGATGGACGACACTTTGGTAAGTGATTAAGAAAACAAAATTGCAATTTTAAACAATGTGGGAAATGTATAAATCTCATTAGGATTTTGGACGAAATTATTTAAAATGTTTCATGGTAGGAGGAAATCCTTGAATTATTGAACACACTCCAGCTCTGACACATTGTATTTCTGCCGCAAAGATAACTGCTATTTAGGTAATACTTACACGGTCACCTCCCTTATATATACGATATCGCTGGAGAAACGGTCTTCGATGTTATGGCGCGGGAAAGATTTAAAACATGAATTCTTAACCGATTTCACAATTTATACAT
>NW_018453827.1:0-400 GCF_002113885.1 Mizuhopecten yessoensis
GTGGCGCTAGCCAATCAGAACGCCGCTAGGCCACCGTTGCAGCCGCAGGGTATACATAGGGGTGAACGTGGAGGCTCAGGATCTCCGTCTAGGAAACTTACCATTAAATTTAGGTTGTAATAATCTGAATCATTGTGAAGTTGATTCCTTAATTCTAGTCGACTTACTTGTTGACATTTTCTTTAGCATTCAAAACTTGATCTTTAATGTATCAGTCAACTCCTAGTAGGTTAAGTTGGTTTCATGAGAATAAGATAGTGTTGATTAGTGTAGTGTTCGAGAATTGTGGAGAGTTGTCTCCCTTCTATCAATTATAAAACAGAAATAGGGACTGTTGCGGTAACCTTCAACTTTCTTAATCACTCGTCATACATATATTTTGGTGAATTCATGTTGTGTA
>NW_018453828.1:0-400 GCF_002113885.1 Mizuhopecten yessoensis
AAGAAAAATTTGATAAATATTAAATAACAAATCATTTATTTTACAGATTGATTGCTTCCAACAATAGAGTGACGTCATTAAGAAGTTTACGGAACGACAGGTTTCCTTCAATGCTACCGTCGCCTGACGCATCAATATTGATAGCGGCCACGCCCACCAACAAGACAATTACGGACTGATTTGATGGTGATGCAGTAAAACGCTAATACTTCTCTTATTTTCAAGGAGAGTCTTATTGCAAATTCCTGTTCAATATAACAACTTCAACTATATATCAGCGTTTGGACCGAATGAAGGAATTACTTAACCCAGGAATATTCAAACATTTAAAATCTGTAATTGACAACGCGATCAGTGTCACGACGTCAGTTCTCCAAATACCAATCAGAGTTCGTTCTTA
>NW_018453829.1:0-400 GCF_002113885.1 Mizuhopecten yessoensis
TCTTATGACAAACAGGAATGTTGTTATATAACTTTCACTTCAAGCACTTGAAAAGCACGAGTGAAAATATTCAAATATGCCACCATACTTTTTTACATGAATTTGATTGTTATTGGACAAACGTCAGAAGTTGTTATTGATACATCACAAAAACGTCACGTTTCTCCCAATTGTGTTGAGAACATTCTTTCAGGCTTCGTTTAATTATCAATCGGTGTTTATTTGAAAATAAAATTGGAAATTTCAGGAAATAATGACTGAAAAAAGAATGATTTCAACAAAATGTGCTGACATTCAAAACGGCGGAATGATGATTGAAGTTATTGGTGCTGTGAAAAGCATTTGTAATGCTATATCTATCCACATTGGATTTGAATTTACATATGATCAGAAAGCATTA
>NW_018453830.1:0-400 GCF_002113885.1 Mizuhopecten yessoensis
TGGTAATACAAAGCTTCTTGATTCGAAATACGTTTTTTGAATACTGTGTTGTGAAGGTCGCTGTTGTACAATCAACAGGAAGATCATATCCCATAAAGGCCTGTCGGAAAGAGGCGAAAACCGACCTTGTCATAAACTGTTTTAACACACAATAACGTTCTCCGTCAGAGTATAACCGAGACAAAAATCTATATGGACACCATGCTTTTATCAATAAACCCCATATGATCCTATATAATTGGTGGCCGATCTGTGATACGACATCCCACTGGTGATATCAGGTTACACCGAATACCAACGACTGTTAAAAGTAGACGGAATAAAAATGGCAGAAACTGTCAACCAATTTGACACAGGGCAGCCACTTACGGCAGGCTCGAATGATTTTGGTGGGGCTTAT
>NW_018453831.1:0-400 GCF_002113885.1 Mizuhopecten yessoensis
GACCTCAGGATAGGAGCGAGCATAATTCTGAGCTCATTTGCTAACACATCGCCTTTCATGGGTCTGACCGACAATTTCATGATAATGACCTGTGATGAAATACCACACCCTATTAGTCTATAGAATGACACACAATCAATTCAAGATTTTGACTTTTAAGTATGAACCACAGGTGGACTTTAATTTGCCATTACGGATATGATTGTCTAAATAACAAACCGAGTAGATGCCCCAAAGAGTCCTCAGCTGAGTGACGGAGCGTGGCAACCCATACCTATCGGACTGTCTCTGGGTTTTCTGAACAACCCAATTAATTGCATTTTAACTTCCATCAAAAAGTTTTGGGTTGGGGTTTAAAAGCTAGGGTCGGTCGGGAACCCTAAACAGACATACTTTTTTT
>NW_018453832.1:0-400 GCF_002113885.1 Mizuhopecten yessoensis
CGATTACGGAAATCACGATTTTCTCAGCAAGCTATTGAATATCGAATATATTACGATATCTCAACACCGTTGGTTTCAGATCCAGGGAGGTCATTACATATAGGACATTACATATTACACAGAATTTATAAAATGAGATCAATAATTTGATATGACACGAGCCTTTAGGCGATTATCATATTAAATTATTGAACGAGTTTAATATATTCAACATGACATGGACAAATTGTAGTCGCGTAGGAATACGTTACCATGGTGTTGACCAATCGCAGCCACTTTTTGCTTTATTACTCATGTATATTGACATATTTGTGACATGGTCATATGATATAGTAAAATGATCAGTTACATGTACAGGGATGTGATAAAATGAAATGTAAGCACTCGAATGCAAAGTTTT
>NW_018453833.1:0-400 GCF_002113885.1 Mizuhopecten yessoensis
CATAAGATACTGATCATTCATGCAAAGTTTCAATGAAATCCATCTGTTAATTAAGGAGGAGTTTTCCAGACAAGTTACTGCGGACGACATCCAGACAGGGTGATTCCAGTATAATACGTACCCCCCGTAACTTCGTTGCGGGGGTATAACAAACTTGATAGAATGTAGGCATGTTGATTGTATATACAGGCTTGATATCATTACTTAAGCATGCATATATGTGCACCTTATAACACGATGACTCTTCATTATGAGGAAAAAGTCACAATAATTACAAGGTTTTAACAAGGTCATTCATTTGACAAACTTGATAACATGCTACTGGCTAAATACATTCATTGTATGACTGGTGCTCATTCCCAGCCCTGATTGGAGGAGCAACGTCATGTGACGAGTCTGT
>NW_018453834.1:0-400 GCF_002113885.1 Mizuhopecten yessoensis
AGTGTATAAATCATAAACAGTGGCTTGTTTCCAGTTGAATCTACCAGGCTAAAGCCGTTTCATTATGGGAATTTTACCGAGTTTTGAAGCAATTTTTGTGCATCAGCACAAATGATTAATGTTTTTCAACGAGTTTAATTTTTCAACTGAACATCGAAGAGAGAAAAGTTACAGGGTTCACAAATAATTGAAAGAAAAAGAAGAAAAAATTCACTTAAATGAAAAATATTATGCCGAGAAGTAAGTCACTACCAGAGATCTCAATGTGATGACGTGATATAACTTGGTTTTATATATATTTACATGGTGTCATCGATGAAGCAGAAAACGCTTACCCTTCCGGAACACGTGGTCTTATTCTTCAAGCTCAAGCATTCCATAATGTGTTCATATTTTGCTC
>NW_018453835.1:0-400 GCF_002113885.1 Mizuhopecten yessoensis
TATTGTGTTGTTCATATTGTATTGTGTTATACAAGTTGTATTGTGTTATAATATTGAATTGTGTTATACCTATTGTATTGTGTTTTATCTATTGTAATGTGTTATATATATTGTATAATGTTATACATGTTGTATTGTGTTATAAATATTGTAGCGTGTTATACATATCATAGGGTGTTATACATGTTGTAGTTTGCAAAACATATTCTATTGTTATACATATTGTATTTTGTTATATTTGTTGTATTGTGTTATATATGTTGCATTGTGTTATACATGTTGTAATGTGCAAAACATATTGTATTATGTTATGCCTATTGTATTGTGTTATTCATATTGCAGGGTGTTATACTTGTAGTATTGTGTTATACATGTTGTATTGTGTTATACATATTGTATT
>NW_018453836.1:0-400 GCF_002113885.1 Mizuhopecten yessoensis
TTTTTTTTTCTCTCTCACACTTTTTTTCACAGGATCACAGAATCCCTTTCATCAAATAAATCGTTTCTCACGTCCAGTCTCACACTTACACGTTATAAATCAAAAGACTACAAATCTGCGATTTCCTAACAAATAACCAAACTATAAACAAAGAGGAAAAATGCAAGTGCACATTGATTAAATACAGGTTTATAGAAACAATTTAGCTGCTAAATGATACATAAAACATACTCTGTACATGTCCATCTTGTATTTACCAATATTTGTAAGGACATTGTATGGTTTAAGAAAATGAAAAACAAATCCATTACAGTTAAATGGTTTTATATCCGCGAGCTGAGTACTAAATTAATCTTTTTAAAATAATTGTCCATAAGAAAAACATCTCACTTTTAACCAT
>NW_018453837.1:0-400 GCF_002113885.1 Mizuhopecten yessoensis
CCAGCAACTTATATCAATGATAGTAAGTATGTGATGCTCACAGAATACGATTAACAGTATCATGAATTATATTCAAAAAGTGCTTAATTTCCATAGTTGGATCAATATGACATTAAGATCTGCAGAGATGTAGCTATCAGGGAGGAGGGAGTGGGAAGAATAATGTTGTGGGAAGGGAGTGGGGGGCTTTGCTCCCGTGTCTCAAGCTGACCCTTAAGAAGGCTGAGGGGTGGGGTCAAAAAATTGTTGTGGGTTGTGACCATTTTAAATGACCACAAGATGATGTGCACAAGGAGACGGATGTGAGGGGGACTGTGTCTAAGGTTGTTTCTAAAAGGAAATGAGGGGTTGCGTCATTGTTGTGGGTCAAGGTCATTTATAAAATGGCATTAGGCGATGA
>NW_018453838.1:0-400 GCF_002113885.1 Mizuhopecten yessoensis
GTTTTTGCATTACTAACGCAGGGGCGTCATGATCATTTGATAATGCTTAATAGAAAAAGTGAAGGGCGATAACACAAATCAAAGTAAAGTGAAGACCAATTAACTGATTACAATTAGTCAAAGATAAGTCTAGATCCCATAGTTTATCAGACAGTATTTACGTTGGTACCAGATTACACATTTTACATCCTAGATGCGAATGAAGCGAACAGATGGAGTTTGTGTGTACAATTTATGTATATATATCTTCTTATCGAAATGTATTTTCTTTGACCTCGATTTTCCATCCAAGAAAAATATCAGTTTCCTAATCTTGACTCCACGTGATGAAATTCCGCCGCAACATTTAACAATTTTGACGTAAGCAATCTGAACCAGTGTTTATCATAGAACTACAATT
>NW_018453839.1:0-400 GCF_002113885.1 Mizuhopecten yessoensis
ATTCTGGACAAGTTTTTATACCGTATTCATGTTATTTATACCATGGATACAAATCTGACCATTCTAATTGTTCTGGACTACTAGGACCGTACATAACATGAAAAACACACACCGTACATTAGTTCTCACCTGAAGGCTGAGTGCATCTGGATAGTTTACTCAATATTGAAATGAAAATGTTGATCATTATGCACCCCCATCAGTTGTTGGTTGCTTGAAAATTGAAGCCTTCATTTCACTGGTGCCTATTTGTTCTGTCAGAAGGATGCTAAAGTGGAAAGTATTTTACAGGACTAGTGTGTAATCAATACAAGATGTTTTCTCGGCTTCCTAAATCTGTTTATCCACCTTAGTCAAAGGCTATACTTGTATAATAGTGATCCGGGTCAACCCTTCATAT
>NW_018453840.1:0-400 GCF_002113885.1 Mizuhopecten yessoensis
AAAAAAAAAAATCTTATCTGTAAACCTACTATAACAAAAATATATAGCTTATCTGTATAGCTATTACAACAACAAAATATCTTATCTGTATACCTACTACAACATAATATATCTTATCTGTATAACTATTACAAATAATATTTCTTGTCTGTATAGCTATTACAAAACTATTTGTTCCACAGCACTGCCAGATGATATACAGTCTAACATGCATCCAAGATCCAGATATTGGTAAACATCTCAGCTCACAAACCGTTTTGACACTGACGCCCGGTTCGTCTCCCTCACGTGGGTCCAATATTAGCCTCAGATCGATAATAATGATCGATCGATGATCGTTTCTGTTAATAACTTAAAAGACTCTTGGGACTCTTCACATATATCGTATTTACCCCATCAA
>NW_018453841.1:0-400 GCF_002113885.1 Mizuhopecten yessoensis
TCCATGCACTCATATGCTTCACGAACGGCTGCACACTGAATAACCTGGTGAAACAAACGCTTCAATGAACAACATGATCACATAAACGTTTCACTTATCTAAGGTGGGTCATACAAATGTTTCAATAAACAATGCAAAGTATTGCGAGCAATCCCTAGTCCCCTACGTACTTTAGGATAAATGTTCTTATGAAGGAGCAAAATGTCTAAGACATAGATGCCCCCTGCTCCCAAGCACAGTCAGTGTCATTTGTTTTGATAGATTACTCCAACAGTTATGGTGACCTTAACCTTGGTTTCAAGAAATTGTAAATTTTTATGAAGTATTCTCAAACTTGATATCTATAAAAGTTTAATAGAATCTGTTAACAAATTCAGTACCTTCACTGAAGGGGTTGACG
>NW_018453842.1:0-400 GCF_002113885.1 Mizuhopecten yessoensis
ATAGGGACATTCCACCCCAGGGGTGTAGGATAGGGACATTCCACCTGAGGGGTTTGCAAACTTGGTAAAACCCTATGCTACACCCTTGAGCATGAAAGAGTCTTTTTATCTCATGCCAACTACCAGATTAAATTCAGAAAGCATGAAAATGGGTTTGAACTGGCTTCCATTTTGAAAATATTAACTTTCCCCCCGAGCCTTTTAGATGAAAACGAATCATAAAGCCAGATTTAGCGTACCCCATATTTGCAGAGTTTGTGCAGAAAAAATAATCTCATCTTTCTAATGAGTACGGTAAATATATCGGAAAAGGTTTTAATTTCATCACGTCGCCTTTTCCACATTGTACCAATGGAATTCGTGACGTCACGTCATTGTTGAGCCATTATGACGTCACGTC
>NW_018453843.1:0-400 GCF_002113885.1 Mizuhopecten yessoensis
TAACTATTCGCGAATTCCGTAACCCTAATTTAACACACACAGATATATAATCAGTGTACGCGTTTTGAGCAGGTAGTATACCGCCAGAACGAATATAACTTAAGTTTTCTAATTAAAGACATATGTATTAAGCAAGCATCGCTTGTTGCGTTCAGTCTCCATATAAAGTGACTTTTCGTTTTGGTTTCACTTCTCCATACATTCGTTAATTTAATGTCTATTAATAAAGAGTGCGAACCCATATATCCTCAGTGTCGCTAATGTTTCTAGTTTTTCTGTCACATTTTCAAATTAACTCGTTACAATCACCTCCTATCATTAGGATACCTTGCTTGAGGGCCGCAATTTTAGAGTTAATTAAAAACAAATTTTACAAACTTTTTCCTCATTTCGTCCACAT
>NW_018453844.1:0-400 GCF_002113885.1 Mizuhopecten yessoensis
TAGCCCGTAGATCATATACTTTTTTCTGATGTACCTTTGAAGCCCCCAATGTTTTCCTAGCTAATTCCTCAGTAATGTGCATACCCTCTAACATCCGGTCGAGGTATGTGGGTGCGCCATCAGAGGAACGCGAAATATATGGATCCATGTAGATCAGCTCGGGAGGATAATGGACCTCCCTACCCAGCATCAACAGGTTTGGTGTAAATCATGTAGCAGGGTGTGGCGAACTTCGATATGCATACAAAAGAAGGGGAATGTTCTCCTCCCAATGCGCCTGGCCTGGCCATGATCTAGATAACAACTGATCATGGCCAGGCGCAACCTGCAACAGCGTGTGGTTAAACCGCTCATTCTGACCATTAGATGAAGGGTGATAGGGCGTAGTCCTGGTCTGTGC
>NW_018453845.1:0-400 GCF_002113885.1 Mizuhopecten yessoensis
ATCTATTACAGCAATAGTATAACAATCTATCGCAGTGATAGTATACCAATCTGAAGTCCAGAGTTGCAATCACAGTCTATCCTTTCTGATTTTTTTATGCTCAGAATACTCTTGTTGATTTTATTTTTAAATGATTGATCAAGGCTATAGAGTCATGCTGGAAAAAAAAGTTTCCAATTCCTTTTTTCGGCCGTGGTACGGGGATCCTTAAAACGAAGGTGTTTTAGACAGACCACTTGTGAAACAAGACAGCCAGCGGTTTATGCTCACTTTCACTGTGATAAACCTCAATAGAAATGTGTGACGCCCTCAGCTTGGATCACTATCACTGGCATAAACCTCAATAGAAAATGTTTGACGCCCTCAGCTTGGCTCACTATCACTGTGATAAACCTCAATA
>NW_018453846.1:0-400 GCF_002113885.1 Mizuhopecten yessoensis
TTGTAAGATTGGACAGTCAGTCAGTGTTCCAAATAGAACGCCAGTACGTTTTATTGAGGCGGTAACAGTCATTGTATTTTTCAGCACAGTGAACGTACACGTACAGATTGTATAAGCAAATTGTTTTAAGGCCATTGTTTTATATGAGAGTGACTTTCTAGTACAGACGCCACAGAGCGACAGACTGATGAACTTTGTTTTGTGTTTGAATGCTTGAAAGTAAACAAAATTGACCAAATATTTTCCATATCAATTCTGCGATTCTTTATTATTGGTCACAGGGCTACAACTTGGCCCACTACATTGGCCTCATGCGTCAGGAGTTGTCTGTCCACCTGTATGGCAGACGATATGATTACATGGTACTGTCCGGGTAAGTAAGTAAAATATGCGAGCAATA
>NW_018453847.1:0-400 GCF_002113885.1 Mizuhopecten yessoensis
TATTGAGTGTGACGTCATTTTGACGGAATTAACTCCCCTTGTTTCCGACTTTTTTACCTTCTGATTTCATGCATTGCATCAATGGACTGTCTCTCTCTCTGCAATGCTTGACAAACCTGTTTTTTCTCTCTTTTCTTTTCTGCTCTATTTCTCCTCTTTTTAATCATATATTTTCTTTTTCCTTGATAATATTATGCATAAAACATATTTTCAAACAATAAATAGTTACAACATGCGTTTTTTATTATATAATTCTTGTATTTACAATGTGCTGATTAAATAAGCTAAGGTGTTAAAAAAACACGAATGTCTTTTTTCAAATAAAAAATAGTGTAGGTTTTCCTCGCTCAACATGGCCAATAAGTAGTGTTGTCGTACTGTTTGAACTGAAAGAAATAGA
>NW_018453848.1:0-400 GCF_002113885.1 Mizuhopecten yessoensis
TTTACTTTTGAATTCCAGGGGAACTCCTCTATGTCCTACCGAGCGCAAACAAATTCTTGGATACTTCAAAAACAACGGGTTGACCTTGTGCTGGGTTGTTTATCCGCATCAGCAAGATATTAAAAAGGCTGAATGTACTGGGTATGTACCACATCTCTATTCACAGAAAATATCAAATCAACGCGATTCATGGCAAACATATCTAGAAATCCAATGCCTTATATATATATATATACATCGGCAATGCAGTAGTAAGAACAGAGTATTCTGTGAGAAAATGTGAAACCTTCCGCTCGAGGGTATAGCAACAGCATGGCAACAAAACGCACGAAATGTATTTCCATTATTAAAATTAAATTAATTGTATTAAACAGTAATGTGTTATTATCAGTTATCTTAA
>NW_018453849.1:0-400 GCF_002113885.1 Mizuhopecten yessoensis
CTTTGAGGATCTAAGCAGTGCAGTTCACTAGGCAGGACGTTCATACGAAAAAAATCTCGAGAAACTATAAATTTAGATTACTAAAACCGAGAAAAACATTTTTTGAGAGGGTAGAAAAAAAATCTTGACCTAACTTATTTCTAGTTTTGCAAACATTCTGTAAACCATAATGCTACTTATTGATGTCATACGTGTAATAAACCGACAGCTTCACATGGTGGCATACATATAAAAGCGGGTAGAGACTAGCATTGAGTTTTGTATTGCTATGATATACCATGTACAGATTTCTTAAAATATCAATTTGGGGCAAGTTCGTCCAATGACACAGGGGCAGGTTCGGCCCATGTCAGGAAAGCTGTGAAATTGGCGGGAAAATATGACGTTGCATGCTTTATGA
>NW_018453850.1:0-400 GCF_002113885.1 Mizuhopecten yessoensis
GCCACTTAGAGAAACGCCGTATATGGACTCTATTATTTAACATTTAAATAGCATAGCGTGGAAGGTAATCGGAGAAAATCGGAGAAAAACGTGTTCATAACGAAACTTTGATTTACATGGGAGGTGTCGTCGATGCATCAGAAGACGATTTCTATGCTGGAACAGATGGTCATATGTTTTCGTTTGTTTTAAACTCACCTGGCCCAAAGAGCCTAGTGAGCGAATGCTGTGGCCCGGCGTCAAGATTTTACTTAACTAATTTCTTAATAACAAAAAGACATAGGGTGAGATGAAACGCTACCAAGATTGTTTAAAAAAAAATGGCCATCCATATTCAAGGTCACATGGGTCACATATGTTGAAATTTTTAAACGACCTCTTCTGATTAACCAAAATGATC
>NW_018453851.1:0-400 GCF_002113885.1 Mizuhopecten yessoensis
AAATGGTTAAATCTTCCAAATCAAATGGCTACACCCTTTTAAAAACATGTGGAAATAACACAATGCTCTATATACCATGAGTCCATAGTCATTATACATCAAAATAAACTGCAATAGGACAGACAACAAACCGAGACAACACTGTATTTTAGATATCCTTCTCAAAATTAAGACAATTATGCCACAGAAAATACGTCGGGATAACACTTTATTCTATTTATCTCACTCGAAATACATAAAACATTTTTTTTGAGACAAAAGGTACGCCGATATAAGGTGGTGCTCTAGAACTTGTCTGAGGGCAGAAACACGTCGACATAACTGGTTAATCAAGACTCGGAACACGGAAAATACACTGTCGTATATAGGTCATAATAAAACGTCGACACAATACCAACAT
>NW_018453852.1:0-400 GCF_002113885.1 Mizuhopecten yessoensis
GACGTGTTAATTGAACACAAAAGTGCTGGCAGATCAATTCACAGACAGAGTTCTGACGCCCCAACGAGAACGTAATGTCAATATCTATAATATCATGAAAAGTTTAATAGGAATTTCGTTATTCTGATTTTCATGTGTGTGCATGTATGTATGTGTATGTGGTATATTTTTAAATGGATTATGATATATGATTGTACCTAATTTTCAGCACCAGAACGTCCTGAAAAAGAACTAGAAGAGGGTAGCCCAAGCTCTATGAGGAGTGTTGATAGAGAAGGTAAGAATTTTGACAGGCATCTCCTTTGAATATGATCATGTGATGACCCTTTATGTAATACCAAAGGAGTTACGAGTATATGTATGTATGTATATTTATGAATATATACTGTTATATGAGTGT
>NW_018453853.1:0-400 GCF_002113885.1 Mizuhopecten yessoensis
CATGTTATATCGCAGAAAATATCTTTAGCACGAAAAGATTAAGTGCAACTTGGAGAACGGGACATAAATAGAGTGCGGTATTCAACGTTGGTGTAAACAGAATGAATAAATACTTGCACGGAAGCACAATATTACTAGTATTATACTTACGAGCCTGAATGAGGTTTATAATGGGTGTATAACCTCTTACAGTGTTCCTGTCTGAATGTAAACCGTAAGCCTGATGTACAAACAGCTTCTTACTATGCCAATTACAATATTCAACTGAAAGTCATAAGTCGATCAAAATGAACTAGAGGTTAGCCAACACACGTATGCCACTTCGTTCATTCAGGTATATGACATTAACTAATTTTGTTGACATTTTTATAATATTACATCATATTATGTATATTTTTTT
>NW_018453854.1:0-400 GCF_002113885.1 Mizuhopecten yessoensis
CTGTTATATCTGTCAGTATAACACAGGGGCTAGTAACTGTTATATATGTCAGTATAACACAGGGGCTAATAACGACAGATAAGGAGTAAAGAATACCAAGAAAATGAATACATATTTACGCCCCCTTGTGGTGTAACTCGGTGACATTAGCGGTTGTGTGTGAATGTGGTATCGTAAGAATCTACTTGGTGAGGGGCAAACAACCATACCCCCCTCCCCTGTCAAGGAATAAAACATATTTTGATTTGATTCATATTAACAGTCTTAAATGACAATGCATGGTAGGGAATGCAACAGTTGATATGTTCAGGTTAAAGTTCAAGTTCTTGATTACTTTGAGTCTTTCGACCCATCGGTTTCAAAAGTGAGATATTTCAGTACACACAGACAATACAATACA
>NW_018453855.1:0-400 GCF_002113885.1 Mizuhopecten yessoensis
ATTTTGCTAATAAAAAAGCATATCCTTTGTAAAATTACCCAACCAATACCTTCAATGTTTTTTTCACTAAAATATATAACAAATATATAAATTAAATAGATAATAATTTTGTATTATATAAAACAAAGATAATTATCAACACCTTTCCTTAATACAAACAGTATCATTTATTTCAAATCTTATTCAACGTCAAAAATGAAAAATACAAGTGTCCTTCATTAATTATTTTCTGTTCAGAATCATCATTTGAGGAATGTAAACTAATCGACTAACGAGCGTAGAACAACAGTATTCACTGATGGTTTAAAAATGTCATTTCGTGAGATAAAACGCCAGTCTGTTCCGATCCATGTGTTTTCTTTGCTACTGCAGATTACCACTAAATGTCATCTAATAATTA
>NW_018453856.1:0-400 GCF_002113885.1 Mizuhopecten yessoensis
ATGTATTACATAGCTATTACATTGGTATTACATAGGTATTACATAGGTATTACATAGCTATTACATAGGTATCACATAGGTATTTCATAGGTATCACATAGCTATTACATAGGTATCACATAGGTATCACATAGCTATTACATAGGTATTACATAGCTATTTCATAGGTATAACATATGTTTTACATAGGTATAACATAGCTATAACATAGCTATCACATAGGTATTACATGGCTTTTACATAAGTATTACATAGGTATTACATATATATTACATAGGTATAACATAGCTATTACATAGGTATTACATAGCTGTTTCATAGGTATAACATATGTATTACATAGGTATTACATAGATATTACATAGCTATTATATAGGTATTACATAGGTATTACATATCT
>NW_018453857.1:0-400 GCF_002113885.1 Mizuhopecten yessoensis
ATCTGGCTTTGTTTCATTGGGACCAAGTGACACACAGAATGGAAACTCACAGTTCGATCCGATGTCAATTCTTACTCAAACTTTATATAAAATCATATGTTTGAAAATAAATTCGAAATATTGAATTAATTAAAGCTTTATGCTATTTGTATTAGCGGCCAGGTATAGTATTTCTGTTTTAATTGAGTATGCGGCTCTATAGATACTGAAACACTATATCGTAACACTGTGGTGTAACATACAAGTGCACTATTGTACTTGCAGTTGATAACAAATTGTAGTTAATAACGTTCAAAAGTACAAACACGCAAAAGTGTAACGTACAAAGGTGTATTACTGTTCAATTACTGGGAAGGTACGTGTGGTGTACAAAAATGTAATACTGTACAATTACTGGGAA
>NW_018453858.1:0-400 GCF_002113885.1 Mizuhopecten yessoensis
AGTACTAATTGTAATGGGGGACCATTACAGAAGTCCCCCAAACCCTCGCAGTTGACTTCGCAGTGCCAAATACATGTACATACCAAATTTGAGTGAAAACAAAGAATATCTAAATTTCAACCAATCAAAAGCCTCTGTGAGGTTGCTGTGTGGTTGCTATGACAACGAAACATAATGCGGTTGAATTTGTAGTCCCCTAATAGTAATACCCCTATATACCAATTTTCATCAAAATCAAACAATACCTAAATTTCAACCTATCAGAAGCCACGATATGGCAGCAATTTTGTTGACAATGTCAATTTTTTATTCGACTTTAGAGCATGTCCTATACTGATACTTTCCTCAATAGTTAATTTTGATGCGCCAAATATAACAAAAGTTATGGCTCAAAATGTTT
>NW_018453859.1:0-400 GCF_002113885.1 Mizuhopecten yessoensis
GTGTACATTCGACATTGACATGTCTGTTTACAGCAGACTTTGACCCTGTCTGTTTAAAGTTCACCTTAAGATGTCTGTTTTCGGCTGACCTTTACCCTGTCTATTTACAACTGACCTAGGCAAGTCTGTGTGAAGATGACCTTTACCCTGTCTGTTTACAGCTGACCTGTACCATGTCCCTTAATTTACAGTTGTGTAATTGACATGTCCGTTTCCAGCTGACTTTGAAATGCCTGTTTACAGTTGCCAGTGGTTTTTGTTTTGACTTGGTCTTACTGCTTCAAAATTCTGTTTGTAGGCTGACTTAACCTAAAACCTTGACCTTTTGTTTACAGGTGACCTCGTGTTCACTGTTCCACAGACAACCAGGGGAAGGCGACGTCTATATCAAAGATACAAC
>NW_018453860.1:0-400 GCF_002113885.1 Mizuhopecten yessoensis
TCTACAGTGATGAAAGGGTTAACACCCCGAGTCCTTTAAGTATTGCCGAGTCAGGCTAAGTTGCCAAAAAACAACAGATACTTAAGTTGCATTTGTATTTAGAGAATGATATGCAGGATTTTTATTTATGAATAAAACTTTCTAATTGAACGTTTCATACCTTTTACAGATTTGCTCTGATGAATAGACAGCTAATGGAACCATTTGTACCTGGTTCGTCTAAACTTTTCCCTGGTTTCTGGCCAAACTACGATTCTCGCTTCACAAGTCTTGTTCGTCCAGCAGATTTGATAAAGAGCTAACCTAAGCAAAAGACAGAAAAGAACCTTATGTCCTCGGCTGATAATGCACAAGGACCTGTTTATCTCAGTGTAAGACTTGACCTCTACTGATGACACGC
>NW_018453861.1:0-400 GCF_002113885.1 Mizuhopecten yessoensis
GTTGCTCGATTACGTGGTATGTAAGAATCAATAATACGTCTGTCCGCATACGCGTGCAGCATACAGGCACAAACTCATGCGCGCAAATACAATGCACGTGCGCGCGTCTTCTTAAACACATTAAAACGCATTATAATTCACCTAAATTGTGAGAGAATTTACACTTAGAATTAACACTTCTTAAATAACAATACCTGTTATTTATTTATTTTTTAATCATTTTCGAATCAGAAGAACTGATTTTGTTTGAATTCCACCGGAGATATTCGAAACATAGAAAAACATTTTACCACAATTTACGCGCGATAAAACGTGTATATATATAGATAATATGTAAGTCATATCTAACATAAGGCATAGTCAACAATAATGGCAAGATTCCAATGACAAAGGTAACTTA
>NW_018453862.1:0-400 GCF_002113885.1 Mizuhopecten yessoensis
GAACATCATAAAATAGATTCAATCACAACAGGCGAAGGAGCAATACGTTATTCTTGTAGTTTATTAGAAGTGTCGACGGGTTTTTAATAGCCAATATACAAGTTCTATATATTCAAATTACATAATATAAGTTCCCATTTTTAATTGAGGTCATTGAATATGACTTATCAGCTAGGGGGTTGGAATTTTAGGTGACTACAGCATCTATTGAGGGCTTGTTGAACCTTAAGGGCCTTTCAGTCTTATCATTAGCAATTTAGTGAAACTTTTACTTGGTAATAATCAGATTAAAACATGTTCTCAGAACACGTGTGATTGCTTCTAGGGCCTGGTGGATTTTTTTTGTGTTTGAAAAATCTGAATACAATTTTTAAGTTACAAAAAAAAAATGACTGGCAGG
>NW_018453863.1:0-400 GCF_002113885.1 Mizuhopecten yessoensis
GTGTCTCTGTCTGTATCTCTGTAGCGTCAATGTTGTGGGAAACTTTTCTTTAAACATTTCGGGCATGTTACTATCTATAGCATCTCTCCTATGCCACATAACAAGAAAAGATAGCTGACTGTCTAAATAATCTATCCATCTGTTGAAAATTACCCCACATGTTGTGGTTGAAATACAGAACCTAAATGCCAAGTCCTCTAACAGGAGACCCAATCTTAGTCGCATTTGTACCATAAAAACTCATCTATTGCACGTAAGATGTGTGGACTTCCATTGTTGATGTTAACTTCCTCAGCATCATCTTTAAGCTCATCAAACAAAGCGTCGAATGTGTCTCCGTCTGGAATGCCGGTATATAATAATAATAATATACAACATTTATATAGCGCCCTATATCATT
>NW_018453864.1:0-400 GCF_002113885.1 Mizuhopecten yessoensis
CCCCTGTGACATTCAATATGAGTGAAGGTCATTCATTTGAACAAATTTGGTAGCCCTTCCTCCCAGCATGCTATTGGCCAAATAGCATCACCCTGGGCATTTTAGTTATTCAGAAGAAGTTGTATAAATATTTTAACATATTTGACCCCCCTAACCTTGAAAATGAATGAAGGTCATTTTTTTTAACAAACTTGGTAGCCCTTTATCGTAGCATGTTATTGGCCAAATATCATTATCCTAGGCCTCTTGGGCATTCAGAAGAAGTTGTTAAAGGGTCTTTTTAAGACAATTGACCCCTGTGACCTTGAAAATGACTGTAGGTCATTTATTTGAACCAACTTGGTAGCCCTTCATCTCAACATGCTACTGGCAAAATATCACAACCTTTGACCTTTTAATT
>NW_018453865.1:0-400 GCF_002113885.1 Mizuhopecten yessoensis
ATCTTTACTTCATACCAATTATTTTAAACATATTCAGGTGAGCGAGAAGCTCTTGAACAGAGAGTTGTTTCCAGCACCACCTGTTGACACTGTCATTATTTAGTGTGTCTACTCTTGATTCTTAAATTCTTTTGTTGAAAATAAGGTTAAGACGTGAAATTTTCCTCCGCATAAATTAGCACCTGTTTTAAAGAAATACAAACAATCTATAAAAAGTGTATGTTCTTCTCTATAAATTCTTACAATACATTTAATACCATTGGCATTACATCATGAATTTTGTATACCCCACGAGTCTTTATCACATGGTACGCACGATAATAGGCACACATGTACAACTAGAATGTTCTTGATCTAAAAATAAATATAAGGATATTTCAATTATATACATGTATGTATA
>NW_018453866.1:0-400 GCF_002113885.1 Mizuhopecten yessoensis
ATTAAAGCTTTTAGCATTCGTAGACGGAAGAATAAAAAATAATAAATTAATAAAATTAATAAAATAGTCTTTATTGTGTAAATCATGGAAAACCATGCTTTTGATTGTTCAGACACAACTAAAACTAAAGATAGGGATGGACTTAATGCTGTTATGATAAAAACACCTGTGACTGTAATATATAAAGATGTTTTGTTCATTTCAGATGTTTATGAACAACTTAAATTTAACTTATACCAAGATGATGCTGTAACAGGTATGTAGAAGTTGCCTCTTCATTTACTGTCAACATATTTCATGCTCTCTTTTGCATGAAGTACCTGTATATGTCTGACTTGATTCATCACCAAAGTACTAAACCCTTTCACCACTGTAGACCATAATGGACTCATCCAAATCA
>NW_018453867.1:0-400 GCF_002113885.1 Mizuhopecten yessoensis
TTAGTGTAAGTTTGATATATGATTCTTTGCTTTATAAACAACCCTCTCCATTGACATACTGTGTGTTCCTTTACACCAGCAGCTGCTGAAAAAGAGTTGGTATTGGTACACTATCATTTACTAATGGATGACATAATACTTCTAAATATTAACTCTACCATAATTTGTATACATAAAATATGTATAACAAAATACTAATTATCGAGAACTTAACCTTTATGAATAAGACCACCAATGCATGTACATGTATGTGTGAGTAAATAAACGTTCCTTATTTAAATATATTGAAGCATGGTATAGTGTGGTGCATTGCAGTGCACAGTACAAGTATAAAGGTATCACAATATTAGCCACATTCGTGAAATAGATTTGGTATTACTGAATACACTGTTAGATTTTC
>NW_018453868.1:0-400 GCF_002113885.1 Mizuhopecten yessoensis
ATTTCTAATAAATAATGAGTATCCGTTGTGAACCATGCCATGACTAAAAAAATACAGTTTTTGCTATCAATAAACATTGAAAAATAAGTTGTGATTTCCATGTTCGCTTATCTAATAAACTTATCCTTACACAATAATAATATACGAACATACGACAATTATATAATTACACTTAAACGACATACTCTGTTAAATAGATGACATACAAATCAAAAATCAATTCATAAAAATGTTGTACATGGACCTGTTAATATTTATTTTTTTTATTTTTTTATTTTTATAATTTGACTGCAAAGAAAACTAATATGGTTTCAAAAGGTGCAAGTTTATGAAGAATATGGACACATTTAATGGGCCCTATTATGATCTCATTTTGAAATATGCTATTTTTAGTGTGATA
>NW_018453869.1:0-400 GCF_002113885.1 Mizuhopecten yessoensis
ACTCACAATCTACGGCACCAAATATACCCGCAACTGTAACCACTGAACCAAGTCCGTGTCACACACATAAATATTATATATAAGTTGCTGTGACATGTTGCTTTAACAAATCATTGATTATGACGCCAAAAACAGTGACGCTATAATCTAATTTTGGAGGAACAATTATGAACTATCAGCCTAGATGCAGCAAAATGCTGTAGATGTGCTCTTGTTCTATTTTCTTTATTTACATTATTTATTTATACGTAAGAATATTTTTTGTATATTGTCAATCTAGAAATATATTTAATTCATGGAATAGTATATTAGAAGAATTTTAAAACTAACTTACGAACAATGGCGTCAACAATTGCAGCATCCAGTGCCCTCCGTTTTGAAGTACCTCTGGCACAACTTT
>NW_018453870.1:0-400 GCF_002113885.1 Mizuhopecten yessoensis
ACTGAATTATGTATTTTGTATTTAAACGACATAGGAGGGTCAAAATCGACTACCTTTAATATGAAATGAGCTATGATAGTATTTCTGTGTGTTGATCATTGTTGTACAAGAGCTTTCTCGTTACGTTGTATCGTTTGTAGTCAGCAATCCTTACCTTCCACTCTGAACGCAACGTCAGCCAACTCGGGATTGTTGAAGTATAGTTCCTTCATCTTTTGTCCTATCTCATCATTCAGGAATGTACCTATACTTGGATTTAGGAATTCCTGTTCGGTGAGACAATTTTGACAAATTTCTGTCAGTCTCGGCAATTTGAAAATGTCCGCTACCCTCATGACGTCAGCGAGTTCGTCCCGGTCTATCTCGTCCTCATCATTGGTCAATCTAGGTACACCTAGGA
>NW_018453871.1:0-401 GCF_002113885.1 Mizuhopecten yessoensis
CGTGCAGTATTACAGGGATCCTTAAACATTTGTCTTGGTTTTTTTTTATTTATTTTTATTTCCTTCAGGATAGTTTATCGTATATTATTACATTTTGCCAGTGAAATATCGGGTTCTATCAACTTGATAAAACTGATATCTTTCCCACTGTGACAAATATCAAAAGTGATATTTCTCACACTGTAGCTTCTATTCGCTGCATTTAAAGGCAACGATTTTTCTGTTCAGATTCAAATGAAGCGACGGTAGAATAGGTGGTTGTTATGGTAAATGTTTGGTACACACACTTAAGAATTTACATAAAAAAACAGGAGAAAACGCCGGAATTGCGTCAAGTATACCATTCAAAATGGCGTGCAGTCTCGTTGTCATTAGAATATGGCGCTAATTATTACGCTTCT
>NW_018453872.1:0-401 GCF_002113885.1 Mizuhopecten yessoensis
CTCACAAATACAACAGTACCTCCACCTCAAGGAAGTCACAGGTCCGCCAAAGGGCATATCCCCCGGATAGGTAGTCACTGGTCCCAGATACAACAGTACCTCCACTTCAAGCTAGTCACTGGTCCCACCCCCGACGATATCATTAAAATACCCTCATGTCAAACGCACAAATACAACAGTACCTCCACCTCAAGGTAGTAACTGGTCCCACCAAGGGCATATCATTATACTACCCTCAGGTCAAGCTCACAAATGCAACAGTACCTCCAACTTCAGGTAGTCACTGGTCCAACCCCAGGCTATATCATTATACTACCCTCAGGTCAAACTCACAAATGCAACAGTACCTCCAACTTAAGGTAGTCACTGGTCCAACCCCAGGCTATATCAGTATACTACCC
>NW_018453873.1:0-401 GCF_002113885.1 Mizuhopecten yessoensis
CCAAGAATGTGTCGTTGTCACTACCCTAGTTCTGATCAACATAAATTAAAACGCCCAAGAAAGTGTCGTTGTCACTACCCTAGTTTTTATAAACATAAATAAAGAGTGCCAATAATGTGTCGGTGTCACTACCCTAGTTCTGATAAACATAAAACAAACGGCCAAGAATGTGTCGTTGTCACTACCCTAGTTATTATAAACATAAAAAGGGCCAAGAATGTGTCGTTGTCACTACCCTAGTTTTTATCAAAAATAAAAGACGGCTAAGAATGTGACGTTGTCACTACCCTAGTTCTTATTAACATAAAAAAGACGGCCAAGAAAGAGTCGTTGTCACTACCCTAGTTCTTATAAACATAAAAAAGACTGAAAAGAATGATTCGTTGTCACTACCCTAGTTA
>NW_018453874.1:0-401 GCF_002113885.1 Mizuhopecten yessoensis
TGAGTCAATGTCATTAAGCCTATCTGATGCATGTAACCTAGAGAGGGATTCAAGGTCATTAAGCCTATCTGATACCTGTAACCTAGAGAGTGAGTCAAGATCATTAAGCCTGTCTGATACCTGTAACCTAGAGAGTGAGTCAAGGTCAGTTGTCCGAGCAGGCAAACTGCAGTCTAAATACCATTAATTTAGGCAGTAATCATCTTAAGAAGTTGTCTTTTGATTATTTTTTAAACATTTCATCTGGAAGTCCACCATTGTTCTTTTGCTGGCCTGCTGTATCAGACACTTACCTCACCACCTTTGTACCATTCCTCATTATCTGGATGTCCTCCATTTTTTTTGTGCTGGCCTGTTGTCTCAGACACTTACCTCACCACCTTTGTACCATTCCTCAGTAT
>NW_018453875.1:0-401 GCF_002113885.1 Mizuhopecten yessoensis
AAGGGCAGGCCTATATAATGTCACAGATTAGCAAAAGCTACATGTTCGTGTTTTTTTCTGACTTTTGAGGCTTTGCCTTTTTCATATTACATTTGCAGGCGAAGTGAATGGATCCTATACGCGCATATATCCGCCCTAAAACCTATAACAATAATGCTAGTAACAAATCAATCTACAATTGTTATTCGGAAGACCTTTAATTGGTGAAAAAAAAATACACAAAAATACATCCATTCCGGAAAAACAACCCGCCTCCGTTGACTTAGTTGTATTTCATTACAATCGCTTGTTAAAATGTTGACGTGTATGGAACTTGAACACGTGAGCTTTCCCCCACATCTTTCTGACAGGATATTGATACCACCTTCACTTTAGTAAGACGAATATCGGCCTCGCTTGTA
>NW_018453876.1:0-401 GCF_002113885.1 Mizuhopecten yessoensis
AAACAGATTCTAAGGGATACAAACTTTATTACAGCTATACATGTACCGTAATGTAAAAACCCATGTAATTTGCGCACCTGTGTAATTTGCGCAGGTACTTTTTGAGGCTGAAATCGGGGAAAAGGCTTCTATCCGTATATTTTGCGCACCCAAAAAATCTGTAAAAAAAACGATGTTCATGCTCCGAAAATAGATCTCTGAAAAAAAAAATATATATATATTTCTTATGATTTTTTATTCATTGATGTAAAATGACATAAAAAAACCCAAGAAGAAACTACGTAAAATGTGTATTTTGTTGTTCGTTTTCTTTGATCACACAAGATACACACATGTGCGCATATTGGCATACATCAGTTCATTTTAGCAATATTTTACATAAAACATTTACTTGCTTACAA
>NW_018453877.1:0-401 GCF_002113885.1 Mizuhopecten yessoensis
ACTTGTCTACTAACAAACTTTTGTTGATGTTTAATCTGTTGTGTTTCTCTGAGTTTGTTTTATTTAATTTTATTTTACAGTATGACAGAATCTCTGTTTTCCGTTGCATATATGCTTTCAGCGTTGAGTAAGTATTTGTATATATCTTAAGGTTTAATGAAAATTTATAGATATTTATAAGGTGACAAAAATTCAAAGTGAAATGATCATAAGTGAAGATAACATTTATGGATTTTTGTTTTTATCTACATGATTATTTATACATATTGACATGAGGTTAAGTCATAAAGATAAATCATGGTTTTTATAAATGAAATATCAAAGTATATGTATATATTTTATGGTTTAATGAAAACTTATAGATATTAATAAGGTGAAAAAAATTCAAAGTGAAATGATCA
>NW_018453878.1:0-401 GCF_002113885.1 Mizuhopecten yessoensis
ATACACAGTTCTCATAAATACATAAAGATCTCCTTATACACAGTTTTCATTAATACATAAAGATCTCCTTATACACAGTTCTCATGAATACATAAAGATCCCCTTATACATAGTTCTCATAAAAACATAAAGATCTCCTTATAGACAGTTCTCATAAATACATAAAGTTCTCCTTGTACACAGTTCTCATAAATACATAAAGATCTCCTTATACACAGTTCTCATAAATACATAAAGATCTCCTTCTTCACAGTTCTCATAAATACATAAAGATCTTCTTCTACACAGTTCTCATAAATACATAAAGATCTCCTTATACACAGTTCTCATGAATACATAAAGATCCCCTTATACATAGTTCTCATAAATACATAAAGATCTCCTTATACACAGTTCTCATA
>NW_018453879.1:0-401 GCF_002113885.1 Mizuhopecten yessoensis
TCAGATTTCAATTTCTATTCAAACACATCATTTAATCAATAATTTTATTGGTTGATTTAAACATCTACCACTGCTTATAATTATATAATTAATGACAAAACGTGATTATCACTGGTTGACAATACATGATTATCACTGGTATGACTTCACAATTTGTTATAATTATTCAAATAGTAATATAAATGATTTGATGTATTATTTGTGAATGTTACTAGCATATTTTTATTTTTGGAATAGATGAAGCATGTACAGAAGCAGATGGTAAAACTATGTTTATTGGTATTTAATGAATATATGGAAACACATTTTAATGTCTCCATTTAAGGTAAAGGGTACCTTTAAGTTTAAATACAGAATTACAGTTGTATAAAATATGAGGTTATGAAAACTAAAATACATGA
>NW_018453880.1:0-401 GCF_002113885.1 Mizuhopecten yessoensis
ACAGAAATAAGTACAATTCAGGTGATCGTTAATGGACTTGGGACCGTTACGTTAACAATTGTGAATTTCTTGACCCTGGGGTCTCACGTTTCCCCCTGGGNTTATGTTTCAACTACAATAACGTTTAATAAAACATTACAGTTAGTATGCTCTAGTATGTTATCAAGTGCATCGAACAGTGGAACTTTATTTGTGTAACTTTGATGAATTGTTCGTATGATTATTTCTTACCTATTTATGTGGCTTTTAAAGACCGCTATAATATGATATTTTGGTGTTTGTCACAGATTAAACCTTTTAGCATACAATTGTTCTTTTAATGATATACATTTTTAGGTCACCTGAGACAAAGTCTCGCGATCGCCTTTTGTCCGTTGTCGTCCGTCGTGCGTCCGTAAACA
>NW_018453881.1:0-401 GCF_002113885.1 Mizuhopecten yessoensis
TGCTGGTGGAATGTTTAGTCCCCGAGGTTAGTTGGTAGATACTGCCGGTGAATCATTTAGTTCCCGAGGTTTGTTGGTAGATACTACTGGTGGAATGTTTAGTCCCAGAGGTTAGTTGGTAGATACGGCTGGGGAATTATTTAGTTCCCGAGGTTTGTTGGTAGATACTGCTGGAGGATTATTTAGTCTCCGAGGTTTGTTGGTAGATACTGCTGGTGGATTATTAAGCTCCCGAGATTTGTTGGTAGATACTGCTGATGGATTATTTAGTCCCCGAGGTTTGTTGGTAGATACTGCTGGTGGATTATTAAGCTCCCGAGATTTGTTGGTAGATACTGCTGATGGATTATTTAGTTCCCGAGGTTTCTTGGTAGATACTGCTGGTGGAATGTTAAGTCCCC
>NW_018453882.1:0-401 GCF_002113885.1 Mizuhopecten yessoensis
ATAACAGTACATGTGTTATGGGCATCAATACTCAACTGTTGTCGTATAAGAGACACATAACCTTATAACAGTACAGGTTTTATGGACATCAGTACTCAACTGTTGTCGTGTAAGAGAAACACACCCTTATAAAAGTACAGGTTTTATGGGCATCAATACTCAACTGTTGTCGTGTAAGAGAAACACACCCTTATAAAAGTACAGGTTTTATGGGCATCAATACTCAACTGTTGTCATATAAGAGACACATAACCTTATAACAGTACAGGTTTTATGGGCATCAATACTCAACTGTTGTCGTGTAAGAGACACAGACCCTTATAACAGTACAGGTGTTATGGACATCAGTACTCAATTGTTGTCGTGTAAGAGACACACACCCTTATATGGACATCAGTACT
>NW_018453883.1:0-401 GCF_002113885.1 Mizuhopecten yessoensis
CGTCACGTCAACAATCCGCCAACGTCACGTCAACCCTGAATTTAGTATGTAACGTTATCGTTACATTGTGTTTATGATACACAATGGGAGAACAGGGTAAGAGAAAAAGAATCATTCACCCCCTTGTGGGTGAGATAGGGGAATTTCCACCCTCGGGAACAGATTCTTAAGTTTCTTAAGCATTTAAAGAATCTTCCCCTCGGGTTGAGATTCTCCTATCTCACCCCCAAGGGGGTGAAAGATTCTAATAGTTTCACCCTAGGGTTGAGACGGGGGGATTCCCCTACGTCTGTTTTATATAAATCTGTACGTCTGTTGTATGTCCGTCTGTACGTCTGTTGTGTGGCGGTCTATATGTCTGTTGTATGGCTCTATGTACGTGTGTTGTATGGATGTCTGTA
>NW_018453884.1:0-401 GCF_002113885.1 Mizuhopecten yessoensis
GACATTTTACGGAAACTGGTAATTGTAGTGCGATATTCCCGTTGCATCGCCTAAGGGGGATATTTTACGGAAACTGCTCAGTGTAGTGCGATATTCCCGTTACGTCGCCTCAGGGGGACATTTTACGGAAACTGGTAAGTGTCGTGCGTTATTCCCGTTCCGTCGCCTAATGGGGACATTTTACGGAAACTGGTAATTGTAGTGCGATATCCCCGTTGCATCGCCTAAGGGGGATATTTTACGGAAACCGCTCAGTGTAGTGCGATATTCCCGTTACGTCGCCTAAGGGGGACATTTTACGGAAACTGGTAAGTGTAGTGTGTTGTTCCCGTTACGTCGCCTAAGGGGGACATTTCACGGAGACTGGTAAATGTAGTGCGATATTCCCGTTACGTCGCCTA
>NW_018453885.1:0-401 GCF_002113885.1 Mizuhopecten yessoensis
TCTTATGGATTAGTTGTTTTGTTGCATAAACACTGTAGTTTATCTTTTCATCCTCATAAAGTTGAATCTGCGCACGCATTTGAAAAAATAAATCACCGATTTATTTATTTATTCACTTTGCTACACAATTTTAAGATGTCTTTTTCTTGGTAAGTGGACTTAGGCTTCCAGTCAGCCGAAGGGATATGCTTCAACAAGAACATAAACAATCAATAGACATTATGCTCAATATTATATTTATATTATGTGTTGTTTAAAATTTTTCATGTTTGTGTTTTCATAAAGGGGGTGGGAGAAGAAGTGTAGCCTTGACAATTTGACAAAGTTCATTGTCTGCACTGGCGCTATAATATCTGTATTTAATTATACAGAAGTTCAAATCATGAAGGGAAACCTAGACA
>NW_018453886.1:0-401 GCF_002113885.1 Mizuhopecten yessoensis
CATGTGCCATTTGTTCGTTGTTATAACATGTTGTTATTACCAACGCGTACGTACTATCATACTTATATACATAACAATAAATGCTTTTGATATGTTAATAAAATAAACTTATAAATTCCTGTTTTTATCTCTTTTAAAATGAATTTAAGATTTAATTAAATGTAATAAGGACTGTTCAAACTAATAAATAGTAACACAGCTCATAGTATTCGGTTGACAGGTTTAATTATAATCTAATAAAAACAGCATCCGTAGGGTAACACAAAGTAATTATTTCAAGTGTATTCCCCATTTCTCTTTATCCCTTTTAAAGGTTAGGGTCGAAATTCTCTGACTGTTTTAAAATTCAGCAAATATACACATATTTTACCTAATGGAAAATAATGTGTTCAAATTGATGA
>NW_018453887.1:0-401 GCF_002113885.1 Mizuhopecten yessoensis
AATTTTAAATCCTACTGTAACTACGTCACTGTATTTTGTTTGAAACAGATAAATCATGTTTGTTTCTTTCTTTTTTTCTTTGCATTTGTATTTTACAAATGGAACTTAATGTGCGGTAGCCATGTACTTATAAATCAGAGGACCATCACACTTCACTCTCGGCAAATCTCAACCCATTTTTAATATTCCGAAAACTAGAAACATGCCCCCTTACAAACACACACTGTGCATACTTTGAGATTGACGAAAATCGCCAAAAATTCTTTCGGAAATTATGTAAACCCGAATATTACTAAAAAGATGATATGTGAAGCCAAATATGCCAGTTTTCTTCCCAGTGTCTTACTTTTTGCACAAAACTTGAAATCTTTTCAACATGATCACATTATATGGGGTGCACT
>NW_018453888.1:0-401 GCF_002113885.1 Mizuhopecten yessoensis
ATTTAGTACCAATATTTAGTTTAATTATTGTTGACGTGACCATGCGATTTACCTGGTACTTATAGGACAAAACTTTAGTCTAATTATTGCTGACGTGACCATGACATTTTAGCCGGTACATGTAGTACCAATCTTTAGTCTAAGTATTGCTGACGTGACCATCATGACACTTTACCTGGTACATGTAGTACCAATCTTTATTCTAATTATTGCTGATGTGACCATGACACTTGTCCTGGTACATGTAGTACCAAACTTTAGTCTAGTTATTGCTGAGGTGACCATGACACTTTACCTGGTACATGTAGAACCACTCTATAGTCTAATTATTGCTGACGTGACCATCATGACACTTAACCTATTACATGTAGTACCAATCTTTATTCTAATTATTGCTGATG
>NW_018453889.1:0-401 GCF_002113885.1 Mizuhopecten yessoensis
AAAAAAAAAAAAAAAAAAAAAAAAAAAAAAAAAAAAAAACATATACTGACAATATGATTCCATAGACAATTGAAGCAACCATTACACTCAGAAAAATAGATTATGGAATATATGAAAATTTAAGCCATCGGCGAGTAGATCAGATGCTCTTTTTTAAATACTTACGACTACAATTTCCGGATATTTTGTCACAGACAATGTTTCCTCAATTTGATGTAATTCATTTTCATTTTGATGATCGGTAAATATACCATCACCAAATCAAACTCGGTCCTAATATAAATATAGAATTATGAATTTTAGTTTCGGTCCATTTCTGATTTATGGACCTGGTCTAAACAATATTCACCGAGGCCGAACTATATCTCTCATTTAAGGACCTTGTCTAAACAATATTCAAC
>NW_018453890.1:0-401 GCF_002113885.1 Mizuhopecten yessoensis
TAAAACATACAGATATCTACTACAACACAGATATCCACTAAAACATACAGATATCTACTACAACATAGATAGCCACTAAAACATACAGATATCTACTACAATACAGATAGCCACTAAAACATACAGATATCTACTACAACACAGATAGACACTAAAACATACAGATATCTACTACAACACAGATAGCCACTAAAACATACAGATATCTACTACAANCAGATAGCCACTAAAACATACAGATATCTACTACAACACAGATAGCCACTAAAACACAGACATTACTACAACACAAGGACATCAACTATGACACACAAATATCAACTACAACTACACTGCAGCACGGCTAGTTACTTGTTCTCGAAAGAGAGAGCATATCACACCTGCGCTTTATTCGTTGCACT
>NW_018453891.1:0-401 GCF_002113885.1 Mizuhopecten yessoensis
CGACCTGGTATTTTGAAATACATGTTTGTTATGTACATACTCGATCATTATGTCAAATGAAACTATGAAACTGCCGTGTTTGTAATTAACTTCGACCTGGTGTTTTGAAATACAAGTTTGTTTTATACTCGATTAATATGTCAATTTAAACTATTAAACTGTGCCGTGTTTGTAATTTACTTCGACCAGTTGATTTGAAATACTTGTTTGTTACATACTCGAACTGTGCCGTGTTTGTAATTTACTTCGACCTGGTATTTTGAAATACATGTTTGTTATGTACATACTCGATTATTATGTCAAATTAAACTATAAAACTGCCGTGTTTGTTATTAACTTCGACCTGGTGTTTTGACATACAAGTTTTTTATACTCGATTAATATGTCTATTTAAACTATAA
>NW_018453892.1:0-401 GCF_002113885.1 Mizuhopecten yessoensis
TTATATCGTATCAACTGTATATCTATATCGTATCAACTATATATCAATATCGTATCAACTGTATATTTATATCGTATCAACTATATATCTATATCGTATCAACTATATATTAATATCGTATCAACTGTATACCTATATCGTATCAACTATATATGTATATCGTATCAACTATATACTTATAGCGTATCAACAAAATGTTTATATCGTATCAAATTTATATTTATATCGTATCAACTCTATATTTATATCGTATCAACTGTAGATCTATATCGTATCAACTATATATTTATATCGTATCAACTATATATCTATATCGTATCAACTGTATATTTATATCGTATCAACTGTATATTAATATCGTATCAACTATACATTTATATCGTATCAACTATATATTTATA
>NW_018453893.1:0-401 GCF_002113885.1 Mizuhopecten yessoensis
ATATCTAGTATCATTGGGTACAGTAATCATATCTAGTATCATTTAATAAAGTAACCATATCTATTACAATAGGGTACGGTAATCATATCTAGTATCATTTAGTCAAGTAACCATATCTAGTATCATTGGGTACGGTAATCATATCTAGTATCATTGGGTACGGTAATCATATCTAGTGTCATTTAGTAACGTAACCATATCTAGTATCATTGGTTACGGTAACCGTATTAAGTATTATTGAGTACGGTAATCATATCTAGTATCATTGGGTACGGAAATCATATTNAATATCTAGTACCTTTGGGTATGGTAATCATATCTAGTATTATTTGGTAAAGTAACCATATCTAGTACGTTTGGATACGGTAATCATATCTAGTATCATTTAGTAAAGTAATCAT
>NW_018453894.1:0-401 GCF_002113885.1 Mizuhopecten yessoensis
GACCCTTACCAACAAAACAACATCCACTCGCTGGAAAAGGTACAATGCCGCGCTGCCCAATTTATAACATCAAATTATAGAAGGGACAGCAGTGTAACAGAAATAATGGGCACTCTAAAACTAGCACCACTAAAGGATCGCAGGAAAGACCATCGGCTTGCCATCTTCTATAAGATCGTGAAGGGGCTAGTGGCTATACCTGTAGATCACATATTGACTCCATCAAACACCCGTACCAGATCAAAAAATAGTGAAAATTACCGACATTTCCAGTGTATTACGGACATATTAAACAAATATTTTTTTCCTCAAACAACAAATGAATGATTTTGCCCATCAACAGATTCAAGTATATCATATAAAAAAAAATACAGGTACATTTTGTATGTATTAAAATGGGT
>NW_018453895.1:0-401 GCF_002113885.1 Mizuhopecten yessoensis
AAATATAGTTCACTGAGATACCTTTACACAAAAACTTACTATAGATCACTAAGATCCCTGGGGTTACAAACTCTCAATATAGACCACTGAGATACCTGGTTACAAACACTTATCATAGATCATTGAGATACCTGGTCACAAACACCTACATTAAGACTATTGATGCAATACTTCCTCAGAGATCAAGTCCAGTCAAGATTAATATTTAAAAAAAAATATATCACGTGTGTGAGGTGTTTACATAATTGAGTTTTTGCATTCTTAGCCTTACGCATCGAGATATAATTTACAAAATGATATAATATGTAGTGTGGCAGGTTGTGACTGTATTGCATTGGAGGTAATTTAAAAGCCTTACACGTCGGGTTTCTTTTCAGAAGCTGAAATCATTAATATCATCT
>NW_018453896.1:0-401 GCF_002113885.1 Mizuhopecten yessoensis
ATATATAACGAAACTTCACCATGTGGAAATTCATAACAGTTTATTGCAAGTGGAGCACTTGGGGCGTACATGGCCTGTCAGACGTGCGGTAAAATACTGCCAAAAAATCAAAGAATAACTTTACAAAAGGGCCTTATATAATGATATTGACATTTTCATATCCTATAAGATTGACATATTTCCTATAATCAAGTTATTAATCTGTAAAATCATTCACATCGAAAGATAAACTGTGATTTATTAGTGCTGTTCCGATTAATCGATTCAGTCGACGTCTGGTTGTTTGTTTCTGAAAATCGATTAATCGATCTTTGCTTTCCATGATCGATTATAGTTTGACTAATTTAAGTATTAACAAAAAAACACTTGGATACTTGCATGTTCTTGGGCAAAACAATTTA
>NW_018453897.1:0-401 GCF_002113885.1 Mizuhopecten yessoensis
TTATACCTGTTTTATAAATGTTACTTGTGTCACTATTAGTTATACTTGTTATATAAATGTTACTTGTGTCACAATAAGTTATACGTGTTATATAATGTTACTTGTGTCACTATTAGTTATACGTGCTTTATAAATGTTACTTTTGTCACTATTAGTTATCCATGTTTTATAAATGTTCCTTGTGTCACTATTAGTTATACATGTTTTATAAATGTTACTTGTGTCACAATTAGTTATACCTGTTTTATAAATGTTACTTGTGTCACTATTAGTTATACGTGTTTTATAAATGTTACTTGTGTCACCATTAGTTATACGTGTTTTATAAATGTTACTTTGTCACAATTAGTTATACCTGTTTTATAAATGTTACTTTTGTCACTATTAGTTATCCATGTTTT
>NW_018453898.1:0-401 GCF_002113885.1 Mizuhopecten yessoensis
GTGACTACAACCCCTACTAATGCTGCCGTGTGTGTGGGCCATGACAGTGACTACAGCCCCTACTAATGCTGCCGTGAGTGTTGGTCATGTCGGTGACTACAACCCCTACTAATGCTGCCGTGTGTGTGGGCCATGACGGTGACTACAACCCCTACTAATGTTGCCGTGTGTGTGGGTCATGACGGTGACTACAACCCCTACTAATGCTGCCGTGTGTGTGGGCCATGACGGTGACTACAACCCCTACTAATGCTGCCGTGTGTGTGGGCCATGACGGTGACTACAACCCCTACTAATGCTGCNATGTGGGTCATGTCGGTGACTACAACCCCTACTAATGTTGCCGTGTGTGTGGTCCATGTCGGTGACTACAACCCCTACTTATGCTGCCGTGTGTGTGG
>NW_018453899.1:0-401 GCF_002113885.1 Mizuhopecten yessoensis
ACACATGTAGTGAGATCCAGCAGGTCTATTCTATAGTACACATGTGGTGGTATCCAGCAGGTCTATTTTATAGCACACATGTATTGGTATCCAGCAGGTCTATTCTATAGTACACATGTAGTGGTATCTAGCAGGTCTATTCTATAGAACACATGTAGTGAGATCCATCAAGTCCATTTTATAGTACACATGTAGTGGGATCCAGCAGGTCTATTTTATAGTACACATGTAGTGGTATCCAGCAGGTCTATTCTATAGTACACATCTAGTGGTATCCAGCAGGTCTATTCNTATGTAGTGGTATCCAGCAGGTCTATTGTATAGTACACATCTAGTGAGATCCAGCAGGTCTATTTTATAGTACACATCTAGTGGTATCCAGCAGGTCTATTCTACAGTAC
>NW_018453900.1:0-401 GCF_002113885.1 Mizuhopecten yessoensis
ACATTTTAAGAGGAATATCAACACGATCTGATAGCGTATTTATACACATGTTCAGAGTATAGTAACACGATCTAACAGCGTACTTAAGAACATTTTAACAGAGTAATAAAACGATCTGACAACGTACTTATATACATTTTAAGAGGAATAGTAACACGATCTGACAGCGTACTTATACACATGTTCAGAGGATTGTAACACGATCTAACAGCGTACTTATACACATTTTAAGAGGAATAGTGACACGATCTAACAGCGTACTTATATACATTTTAAGAGGAATTGTAACACGATCTGACAGCGTACTTATACACATTTTCAGAGGAATAGTAACACGATCTCACAGCGAACTTATCCACATGTTCAGAGGAATACATGTTCAGATGATAGTAACACGATCT
>NW_018453901.1:0-401 GCF_002113885.1 Mizuhopecten yessoensis
GTTGGCCTATGCAAGTTGATTACATCATCAAAAACGAGACGCCTTGAGGATGTACTCTTCTGAGTTTTCAGTCACGTTCAGGGTCTCGTTTTGTTCTGGTGTAACGGGTTTTTGCAATATTTAACAAATTATGATAGGTTTAATAGCAAACACACATCTGAAAAACATGTCAAAAAACTAGATGTCTGTTGTGTGTAGAACGTTTTTTACAACAAAATTTGAAAAAAAAGACCAATTTGGCGGCCATTTTGAAAAAGTATATTTATGTGAATATCTTGCACTTCACAAATGGCAAAAATTCACTTTTTTTGACACTAGATTGATCACTTGAATTGTCACTGTGTCACCATTTTTATATGTAGCAGGTTCAATTTTGCTGTACAACTTTATAATGTTCAATA
>NW_018453902.1:0-401 GCF_002113885.1 Mizuhopecten yessoensis
ACCGTCGAGTATTAATATAATTGTCTGAAACCATTTAAGTCCGTTTTTGTTACCACTTATTTGTTATTTGTTACTACTTATTTGTTATTACTTATTTGTTACCACTTATTTGTTATTTGTTACTACTTATTTGTTATTTGTTACTAATTATTTGTTATTTGTTACTACTTAATTGTTATTACATATTTGTTACTACTTATAATTATGTCAACAAACAGAGCGCGGAAAAGCAAAGACTGACTGGCAACATGGCTGACTCCAGCTCAAGCGAAGAGGAGGTATGATTTATTTTTAAATTGATGTTGTTCTTAAAGATTCGATCCACAGAATTGAATGATTTATTTATTTAAAGCTAAGCCACTACAGTAGAGAGTAGCACAGGGGCTTGACACATTCATATA
>NW_018453903.1:0-401 GCF_002113885.1 Mizuhopecten yessoensis
TCCAGAGAAGACAGGTTTTCAGCTGCGTGCATTCATAAAGATCATGGGTTTAAATTTGGTTATGAAGCTTTGAAACGGAATATTTCTTTTTTTTGTTTATAGTGAATTTTGAAGTTAGTATGCGAGTGAGACCGATGCAAGGTTGTTTAAAGTGAATTATTTGTTGAGCATTTTGAACCTTGCATAAAAAAGTTATTGCACTTTAAAATCATTATTCATGAAAATTGTACAGCACATGATCATATTGATATCATAGCACGACTTGCTTTTCATGACATCAAAACAATAGATGGATTTTTGGGTGGGTTTTTTTTAAGAATAATTTGTTTTCTACTTCATTTCCGAAATAAACAGATTGGCTTTTTTAAAATTACTTTCTTACTTCACATGTCAGTACGTCC
>NW_018453904.1:0-401 GCF_002113885.1 Mizuhopecten yessoensis
TCCAGAGAAGACAGGTTTTCAGCTGCGTGCATTCATAAAGATCATTGCTTTAAATTTGGTTATGAAGCTTTGAAACGGAATATTTCTTTTTTTTGTTTATAGTGAGATTTGAAGTTAGTATGCGAGTGAGACCGATGCAAGGTTGTTTAAAGTGAATTATTTGTTGAGCATTTTGAACCTTGCATAAAAAAGTTATTGCACTTTAAAATCATTATTCATGAAAATTGTACAGCACTTGATCATATTACTATAATAGAACGACTTGCTTTTCATGACATCAAAACAATAGATGGATTTTTGGGTGGGTTTTTTTTAAGAATAATTTGTTTTCTATTTCATTTCCGAAATAAACAGACTGGCTTTTTTAAAATTACTTTCTTACTTCACATGTCAGTACGTCC
>NW_018453905.1:0-401 GCF_002113885.1 Mizuhopecten yessoensis
TTACTTTTTAATTAGCAGTGTAGACTGTACACATGCTAGTGTTGGAACGATATATATCATATCATGCTACTTTTCTGTGTGTCGTGTCAAAATATTTTGTTTGCCTGTTTCGCGATACACTAACAGTACTGAAATTATCAATAAGTTTTTATCAAACTCTAAAAAGTGTACCTACAGTATGTTTTATTAATCCTTCAGGAAAGATATGGCCCACTGTGCAGTTATATTTATACCCAAAAGTACTAGAAAGTATAGAAAAATACATATTTCGATAGTATTTACTTTTGAAGTCTATGACTAAACCTGATAAAATACTGCAGTCAATCGTTACGAAGCTGATATTTCAAGCAGATATTTGTATAATAATAATAATAATATACAGCATTTATATAGCGCCCTAT
>NW_018453906.1:0-401 GCF_002113885.1 Mizuhopecten yessoensis
TCACACTCACGCAAGAATAAACAATCAGGATGCTCACTTCCATCCGTAATTGTTTCTGTTATGTTTGTAGATGCCCATCCGCATATATTAACCATAAAACAGTTTTCAACTGAGTTATAGAACAACAGTGTGCTTCTTGATGTTGCATCTCCCCAAACACGTTTATCCTCGTTAAAGATTTCTTTCATGTCAGCACGAGTAAGCTTTTCTCCCGCAGCAGATCCAGCAAGTATAGCACGATAGACTCCTTCAGATGTAATATACGTATCATCTGTTATCCTTGGTGCTTCTGATACTGAATTGGATGCTACTTTTACGAATACATATTGAACAGCCATGATTATACCGTGGTCATTACTGCATCCTTGTTGTTAGGATCAGGCAATAACGTTAGCCTTGAG
>NW_018453907.1:0-401 GCF_002113885.1 Mizuhopecten yessoensis
ATATACTACCTAGCACCATGCCGATATATACTACCTAGCACCGTGGAAATATACACTACCTAGCACCGTTCCGATATACACTACATAGCACCGTGCTGATATGCACTACCTAGGACCGTGCCGATATACACTACCTAGCACCGTGCCGACATACACTACCTAACACCGTGCCGATATATACTTCCTAGCACCGTGCCGATATACACTACTTAGCACTGTGCCGATATACACTACCTAGCACTGTGCCGATATACACTACCTAGCANTTACACTATCTATCACCGTGCCAATATATACTTCCTAGCACCGTGACGATATATACTACCTAGCACTGTGTCAATATACACTACCTAGCACGTGCCGATATACACTACCAAGCAACGTGCCGATATACACTACCT
>NW_018453908.1:0-401 GCF_002113885.1 Mizuhopecten yessoensis
TTTCCTTCATCTTTCTTTACTTAGCTGTTGCGATGATACAAAACTCGAAACAAAAAATGTGCATAGATTTTTTTTGTATCTGTGATTGTTCCATTCCATTTTTCAATGGACATTCCTTTTTGATTAAAATCAGCCTTTTTTGAAGTGCTGGGCAATCGTAACAATATAAGACCCATATAGCTTTTCTGTTTCTTTTCTTATATGAACTGGACAACAAAATGAATAGCTTTTAATAACTTGTGATCATGCATGATGAACATCTCAGAATTTTAATTTTAATTTTTCTTTGAACTGCTGGATTGCCAAAAGAAATCAGAAGAAGGTTTCAAATCAGTGCTTGTATGGAGTCAAAAAAATAATTATTGGCATTAATCATACCTGTTTGCTTTCTTCAGATGGTA
>NW_018453909.1:0-401 GCF_002113885.1 Mizuhopecten yessoensis
TTTGGAGACACAAATTAAATTTCAAGCAATCATTATAGAATGAAACATGAGTGGATAAATGATGGTGGGCTTACTTATGGATAGTGTAGTACATGTAGTTTATACTGATGAAAAAAACATGTACAGTATATTGACTATGCATTTTTGTCCACCAAGGGGGCTCTGAAATTAAGAAGCGAGAAACAAATATAAATAATTCTTGATGCAAGAAAATCCAGTCCAATACTGGACTGCTTTAGCATTGTTACAATAGTTATGAATGCTACACATTCCACATTCACCAATGTTATATTGGGTCCCTGTACTGTCTGCTGTGATTGAACTATCCTCAACAATTTCATCAATATTGCCTGGTGGCACTGCCCTGCAGGTAGGGCGTAAGAATTGTACCTGCTGCCCCC
>NW_018453910.1:0-401 GCF_002113885.1 Mizuhopecten yessoensis
CCTGCCGTGACTGCTTATACGGGGGTATATATGAGGTAAATCCGAAAGTGTTTTCAGTACAGAAAGTACATCAGAAATACCAAATTGTCGTGCTAGGCGTGTCAAGACATGAAGCATGACAATTGTAGAAAAGGGTTAAAACGGATTAGATAAAGATCACATGTGTGGCGATTGTATCATCAGATTAATATTGGTCTCAATAATTTCTCCTTAGCTAAAGAACCGATGAATATCTCCAAAAATGTTGTTGGAAAACAATTGCCATTGGTGGACACAGCAAATCTAGATGTTCACAAAAACTGTAAAGGATATAAAGTGTCAAGAACGTTGAGATAATATTACTAAAATGAATGGAATACCAAAATTATCTCCAAGTTTGAAGTTTCAGTTAACTATAACTT
>NW_018453911.1:0-401 GCF_002113885.1 Mizuhopecten yessoensis
TGTCGAAACAGGTTCAGGTGGTTCAGATGACCTGGTTGTATGTCCTTTAAGACTCATACCACTTGCATGGAACGGACTAGACAAGGAAGATAATTAAGGAGGTTTTTTTCCATTGAGGTATAGCATACCTCTCCACCTCTAAGTCTGTGTCAGAACTTGACTCCTCATGTGTTTCCTCCTATGTTGCCTTTTTGAATGATATGGAGTTGTCCGGGTTTTATTTACCCCTGAAAACCTACATAGTTCCCTAACGACCTTATTACCGATTAAAGGATCTCCTTCTATTGATCCCAACATCATCGTGCTAACCCTTCATTGCTCGAAGCTTATGCGCTTCTGGCAATATAAACTGGCTCACGTTCTCACACCTCAGATGTACAAATCATTATGCTCAAGGGAAA
>NW_018453912.1:0-401 GCF_002113885.1 Mizuhopecten yessoensis
CCAATTTCCCAGATACATGTATTATTCAATACTTACGTTACGAACCATGAACATGCTTTTCTGAAATACCGGGGAAAACGAGTCGACCATTTGCCTAGCATATCTAAATATATATTTTTTATTGTATTTTCCATGTTCAATTTTTTAAAGAGCTGCTAGGGTGGGGCCCTGGATTTAGCTTTTATTCAAAGGAGGAGTGGATTCATTCAAATACTTTTCATTTGCACTACCTTCCTGTCATCTATTCCTATATCTTCATTATATTTTCCCCTTTATTCGGTCATAATTTGATGCCTTATATACTGTAGATTTTCAAGACTTATCTATATACCTGATTTACAGTAAATCGTGTTTATCTGATTTAGTGTAGATCATTTTAGACTTATTTATATACCTTTTTT
>NW_018453913.1:0-401 GCF_002113885.1 Mizuhopecten yessoensis
CACAGCGCTCATAATGTTCTCTTCTAATACGACAAATTCAATAATGATACTGGTTTGTCAGATTTGCAGTAAATGTTGGCTATGCCTGACACCAAGTTCAGATATGGGTTTTTTATTTTCAGAAAATCGATATGTTGAATGAGAGAATAACAAACAGTAATTACATTTTCGCCAGTGAGATATTGGATCTTGTGAGCTTTAAAACTGATACCTATCACACTGTGACAGATGTAAAAAGTGTCCACAGTGTGAAGAGATCTGTTTGCTGCATTTAAAGCCGAAGTTTTGTTTTTGTGTCATATGCAGATGAAAATGACGATACAATAAGTGCTTGTTTTGATACTTCCTTGTAACATACACTTCAATATTTTACTACACTATTAGTTTTGTAAGCCAATCTC
>NW_018453914.1:0-401 GCF_002113885.1 Mizuhopecten yessoensis
GACAGCGAACATGAGACCATGTACCCTGCCAAAGACCTGTATAACCACGGACTTACTCTTATTCTGTGGTATAACTAATAATATATCTTATTTGCAGCTTTTTAAGTAAGATAGACCTCTGGTCAGTTCAAATAGGCGGATAATTCGAACACACTTTTTGAACAGTAAATATAATAACTTTCATTCTAGTGATAGTTCGAACCCTGCTTACCCACGTTTCTGATTGAATAACGTAATTATTGATCGAGGTTGGCTACAGGCGATGCAATAATAGCCTCGTGAAACTCGCTAAAACTGAACTATTTTCACATTGACAGCGTTTAACTACTGAGTAACGGGAAGTAATCATGAAGTGTGACTATTGTTGTCATCAACGTCGGACAATTTGTACATGAATATGC
>NW_018453915.1:0-401 GCF_002113885.1 Mizuhopecten yessoensis
ATGTAACAGTCTACATCCGGTCTATGATCTTGTTATACGATATGTAACAGTCTACATATTGGTCTATATACTGGTTATATGATATGTAACAGACTACATCTGGTCTGTGTACTGGTTCAATGAGATATTACAGCCTTCATGTGGTCCGTGTACTGGTTCCTTGATATGTTACAACCTTTATCTGGTCTGTGTCCTGGTTTCTTGATATGTTACAGCTAAAATCTGGTCCGTATACTTGTTCCATGATATATTACGGCCTTCATATTGTCTGTAGGCTGGTTCCATAATATGTCACAGTCTACATCTGGCCTATGTACTTGTTCTATGATATGTCACAGCCTACATCTGGTATATGAGGTCATAGTGTGTCTGGGTTAGCCTAAGACTGTGATGGCGAGTGA
>NW_018453916.1:0-401 GCF_002113885.1 Mizuhopecten yessoensis
ATATTGGCACTGGATCCGAACGAACAAATGTTGGTTGGATGCGTACTACTTGAATAGATATATTGGCAAAGAAGTAATAACTACAGTGCAGACAAAGACATTTCTTAATAGCTAAGATGTATTTTCTTACAATAATTAGTCTTTGGTAACAAGCTACCTAAGGGTATAAGCAATTACAACAGCATATTTCATATACGTAACTACTATTGTTTTGTTTATGTATTTTAGTTCTATCATTGTTTCATGGTGACTATTTATCTCTGTTATATGTTGTGATATATAAATTGTCATATTCCTGTCTTGATAAAGGGGTAGGTCACCATGAAAATTTGACAAATTTCTTTGTCTGTACTATCGTTATTACTGCGTTGCCCATTTATTCATACTTATATGCATTAACA
>NW_018453917.1:0-401 GCF_002113885.1 Mizuhopecten yessoensis
TTTTAACAGAAAAAGTCCAGTTCTTCACAAAATATACAATATACCAGCAAATGGACGCATACATTTCTGATGGTCAACGTGCTTAGATAAGTAATACCATTTCAAAGGGTTGTCATACATAACAAAAATCTCATAATTGAAGTGTTTGAATGTAAATATAACATTGTTAATTTGATATCACATGTATTTTCTTATCTCTTAACAGTTTTCATCAAATATTAATGCCTTTTTGGTATTTGACAATTAATATACCTGGTATATAATTTACTTTATATATACTGTATTTACATTGTCCGTCCACCCTTTGTCAATTTGTAATTTAAATCTTTATTAATTGTCATGGGTATTTTGTTTTAGTTGATATGTGATATATTATGTACAATATATATATATAATACACA
>NW_018453918.1:0-401 GCF_002113885.1 Mizuhopecten yessoensis
CCTGAAGAAGAGTACAAACCCCCGGATGTGAAAGAATACTCAGAGTACTGGGCCAAAGATACCGTTTTTATTAAAGAGGCAAATGAGTGTTTGATCCAATACCAAGAAAAACTTCTGGGGGATGCAAAACGCCTGAAAGTCTTCGTTCCTCTATGTGGCAGAGCAGTTGAATTGAAGTACTTCGCTGAAATGGGGCATGAAGTTGTAGGCGTGGAATTTGCTGAGATAGCCATTCACCAGTTCTTCGAAACGTTCAACATTACATACGAAACTAAACCCATGGAAGGACCGGCTGGGACTTTGTATACAAGCACTACTGAGAACTTGACCATACGTATCTTTTGTTGTGATTTCTTCGAGTTTGGTCCACACCTTGAGAATGACTTCCAGGCCGTATGGGA
>NW_018453919.1:0-401 GCF_002113885.1 Mizuhopecten yessoensis
TATCCCAAACATATTACATAGTACATATGTGTACACTTTATCAACTTCCCCCAATATTATACTTAGTACACATATGGACATTTTCTTCCGCTTCCCCGACTCTATTACAAAGTATTTATACCAACATATTGTTTCACTACATATACACATTGTATTCCACTACTCCGATCTAATCCATAATATTTGTTCCACACAATATTTTACCTGTCGACTACTCCGTTACAGTAAATATTTTTCTCTGACCAAATATGATTCTCCAACATAGTACATAGTATTCCGAAAATATTACAATGTAAACATATCCACTTTGTTCTAAACTACCACGAACATATTACACATTACACATATCCAAGTTTTCTTGTTGTTTGGAAATTATATCTTATCATCCAATAAGGACGGTT
>NW_018453920.1:0-401 GCF_002113885.1 Mizuhopecten yessoensis
TGATACTAACAGTTAAAGGGTGATACTAACAGTTAAATGGTGATACTAACAGTTAGAGGGTGACACTACCAGTTAGAGAGCTTATACTAACAGTTATAGGGTGATACTAACAATTAGAGGATGGTTCTAACAGTTAGAGGAAGGTGATACTAACAATTAGAGATTGATACTAACAGTTAGATGGTGGCTTTTACAGTAAGAGGATGGTTCTAACAGTTAGAAGGTGGTACTAACAATTAGAGGATGTTTCTAACAGTTAGAGGGTGATACTTACAATTAGAGGATGGTTTTAACAGTAAGAGGAAGGTGAAACTAACAATTAGAGATTGATACTTACAGTTAAAGGGTGATACTAACAGTTAGAGAGGTCATACTAACAGTTTAAGGATGGTTTTAACAGT
>NW_018453921.1:0-401 GCF_002113885.1 Mizuhopecten yessoensis
AAGAATTCAAGTGGTTTGGATTGGCAATAACAAATTTAGCTCAGACAAATTCCTTCCAGAACTTGACTTATCATGGGGTAGGGAAAACTTCACACTTCTTAACATTGAATTTTACATTAATTTACATGGTATACCTAAACTGAACTTTGACAAAAATACTTACAAAACTTTAATCACTTATCAAATCATGTAATAGGAGATTATTAACACCAATTGGTAAAATAATCATAATAAAATCAAATATGTTTTTTAACAATTTAATTATTTATCTATCTCACTGCCAAACCCAGAGGAAACGTTTCTTTATAGATATACTTATATACTTTATGAATTATTATGGAACAGTAAAGTGGATTAAGTATAAGAAAATTGTTATTCAAGACTACATTAATGGTGGGTTA
>NW_018453922.1:0-401 GCF_002113885.1 Mizuhopecten yessoensis
TATCCTAGGTACTAAAAACTATATTAATTTTACCTATCAGGTTTATATTACCATATTGTAGTTTAAAATTATTGATAATGTCATCATCTTGTAGTCGGGAAATCTTGTCATTGTTATTATAATTATATCACAATGTTGTGATGTAGACGTCGTTTCCCAAAACAAATAAGGAATCACGAATCAGTCAATAAAAAACTTAAAAAATTAATTATACCGTGGCATTGGTAGATAGATTTTCACTTACAACACGTTTGAATCACTTGTAATGGCAAACGTTTAAACGAAAATGGATTTGTTTTATTCAATGCATCTCTTGCCTGTTTTTTGTTTCTTCCCTTTGCCTTCTGACAATTCTATTTTTTAGATTCAAGTCCAGTCATACAGACAAATATGACCTTTTA
>NW_018453923.1:0-401 GCF_002113885.1 Mizuhopecten yessoensis
TTCTTGAGTTAAAGCGTTTCTAGTTCTCTATTTAAGGACGATAAAGTGACAAATATTACGAATCTCTACCTAAAATATGTATATTTGATGATAACTATAAGAAATCTTTTGTAATGTGTTTTAATTTTGCTATAGAATTTTCGGTTTTACTCAGACACTCAGTTTAACTTATTATTGCACGAAAGCTTAGTTCTCAGATATTTTTGTTCTTATTGCTACTCTGCCACTTTATTGAAATCGTAAAGCTACACTTCGATGTTGCCATCATACAGACAGTTGCCATATCTTCAACACGTAAACAGCGTACGTCAAGTGTTTCGGTAGAGTTGAGCAGTGTTTTAGTAGAGGTGTAGCAATGTTTCAGTAGAGGTGTAGCAGTGTTTTAGTAGAGGTGTAGCAGT
>NW_018453924.1:0-401 GCF_002113885.1 Mizuhopecten yessoensis
TCAGTTTATGATGAGGCTTTGTAGAATCGTTTCAATTTTGGCAAGCATGATGGAGTATGGTCATGTCAGGTGTCACTATTGTGGTTGCTCGTGGTCAGTTAAATGAGCATGGGTGATTATATGTGACCATGGTGTAATTTGTTTTATCTCCAAAACAGGTACATTAACGGGATGTGAGTAGCATCGTTGATTTCTAAGAAACAAAACAATCCAGATAAGAAGATATCTAATTAATGTAGTTTCTTGGTATACAGTTTGAGGAGGAGGTAAAAGACAAGGTGGCCACCTATAAACCATTACCCGGATTGGATCTCCAGCAGGCAAGGATCCTGTTGGTTGGTCAGGTCGGAGCTGGAAAGTCTAGCTACTTCAACACCATCAACTCCATCTTCCGGGGACAC
>NW_018453925.1:0-401 GCF_002113885.1 Mizuhopecten yessoensis
TATCATGGGGTCAGAAATAAGCACATTCTGTTTACCTAAATTAGGTAGATTATACCTACTATCGAAAAATTAATCTTTCTTACTAAAAATCGCTATTGGGTTCAGAAATAAACTTAAAACTGTTTCATCTAATTAGTTCAATGTGACCTACTTTTAAAGAATTGACCTACATTAATAAAAACTGCCATTTGGTACTGAAATGTACGTAGAACCGTTATATCACCTTATTATGTCACTGTGACCTACATTTGAAAATTGGCCTACATTACGAAAAATTGACATTGGGTTCCGAAATGAACTTAAAACTGCTGTTTCACATAATTAGGTTAATTTGACCTACTTTTAAAAAATTGACCTACATTATTAAAAACTGCCATTTGGTTCAGAAATATACTTATAAC
>NW_018453926.1:0-401 GCF_002113885.1 Mizuhopecten yessoensis
ACGCTTCGCCGGTGCGCAGGTTGTTCAAATATATGGCAATTTCCTATTCAACCAGTAAAGTGAAAAGAAAGTAGAAATCTTTCAGCCACTACCAAGTAATAAGTAGGTTTCCTTGTTTGAAGAATAATTTAGCTTCTGCCATGCTTATTGGTATATGTCTGCCACAGCGTTAACGCACATATCCTTAACTGGAATCTTATCTTTTAATCTTGGAATATTTGTTTCAGATATTCTCAGGTCTCACAAAATGCACATAAAAATAGCATGGTAGAAAGGATAAACAAATTTACAGACACATATAACACTCGTCACAATGTTATTATAGTCCATTCCATGAGTAACGAATATCAACAATCGACAGAGCAAGACATTTTGAAGAAAAGGCAGTCATGAAAGACAAA
>NW_018453927.1:0-401 GCF_002113885.1 Mizuhopecten yessoensis
ACAGAGTTATTGCCCGTTTTGCACCCCTATCACTTTACACTCATTTCCCTGTACATAGTTGTTGATTTTTCATCAAACATTCTTTTTCTATGACACTTTAAATGAGAGATTTGTTAAAAAGAAGAATACATATGTATATATGTGTGTGTGTGGGCATTTGCTATATCTTTCAACATTCAGTTGATTAAGCGTCAACATATGTTTTTATTTCAACTTGGAATAGTATTTATCTACCAATACATTTCATTCACTTTGCTCTGAACATTTTGAAAATATACCTTAAAATCCGTTTGTGAGTTGTTTGAAAAGTAAATTAAATTAACTAAATTAAAATTAGACTTTCGAAATAACTACCGGCTTTCAAATACTGTTGGTAATGACGGCAATCGAAGGAAATGCAA
>NW_018453928.1:0-401 GCF_002113885.1 Mizuhopecten yessoensis
GGGTCAGCCCAACCATTTGTACAATTTTGAATTTCCATCACCTACAGATGCTTCCAGTCAAATTGAGTTAAATTCCAATCAGTGGTTGAAAAGAAGTCATTTAAAGAGAAATTGTTGACGGACGGACGACGGAGCCACAGTATGGCATAAGCTCACCTTGGTTCCCTTCGGACCCGGCGAGCTAAAAATGGGGGAGGTGGGGAGGCACCCTTATAAATGTATTATGGGTGTTGGGGTTAAAACTAAATCTGACCACCATTTCTTATAGTAAACCACTTTTAAGAATTTATGGGCAGTGGTGTCTCAGAAAATACCTCCGCCCTGCCTCCCCTACAGCTGATTTTGGAACAGTCCAATACTAAAACCTAACAGGCCAACATTTTCTTTACAGACTGACTCCA
>NW_018453929.1:0-401 GCF_002113885.1 Mizuhopecten yessoensis
TTTTAGTGCTGCTATTGCCAGATACTTTTGATTGATATATTTCATTTAATGTCTAATTTACATTGTATGTCAATGTCAATTGTATGCAAAACTTAAACAATTGATTATCAATAATTGTATTCTATTCCCAACACTTTAATATGAAAGATATATTTATTCTAAAATTACATGAGGTATTAAGTAATCACATGCACAGATAAGCTACCGATCACACACACTTAATAGAACTTTTATGTAAAGAAGTTCGACCCTAGAACGCTTAAAAGAGATAATACATAGTCATTCATTTGTAGACAGGAGAAAAAGTCATAGGGGTTCCATGTGATGAATTGGGAAATAATGGTTCATATTCAAAGTTTTAAGTTTGTGATTATCATTAGATCTATTTGTATATTTTACAG
>NW_018453930.1:0-401 GCF_002113885.1 Mizuhopecten yessoensis
ACATGTGACGGGTATGGACAGGTATGGGTAATTAACAAGCGGCTTTTGTACACTGAAGTCTTCACAAGCACATTTCAATGGCTAATAATCAAACCAACATGTCGTGTTAAGAATAAATAAAATTATATACATACATGTACCGTTGATGAACCAATAGAAATATCTGTGAATGAATTCATCGTTAATTATCAATCAAATGTAGAGTACACTTCTCATTAGTTAAGGAATTGGTACTTACATGTGAAAGGTCATTAAGTATACTGAAAGGAAGCAAAACTACTGACATATCACCACTTTGTGATGACAATGCTAACGAATTCACGAATGAAAATTACCATAAATGTGAACTTCTTAATATCTATTTTTCTTCAATATCCAGTCATTCCGAAGTAGACCAAAAC
>NW_018453931.1:0-401 GCF_002113885.1 Mizuhopecten yessoensis
AAAAAAAACTCGAAAAAAGATTAGTTAAATATCAGAAAATGTCTGTTATGTGGTTGAAAGTATTTAGCTGTTTTCAGTTGGCAATCATACAGAGTATACATACAACTCTTATTACCGGAGCATATTATAAACTTTATTTTCATATAACTAATGCATTTACTGTGATTGTCAGCCGAAGCTGCACAAGATATGAATATTTATACGTGTAATATAAATAGAACGTCCAATTTTCGTTTCGTTTTAAAGCTGTTATCAAGAATCACCAGTATATCATCCATTCTGCCGGGGGGAGAGTACATTTGTGAATGTACCTATCCGCTGGATCAAACTACAAAGGGACGACAAATCTAGACCTATACTACGCATTACCCCACCCGTGTGCACGGAAGGTAACACTATTA
>NW_018453932.1:0-401 GCF_002113885.1 Mizuhopecten yessoensis
AACCCATTGTAATTGATGAACATTTTCTAATTTGCAGAAAAGTGAAGTTAAGATGATAAGGTACAATGTGACATACTATGCAATTTGTAGATACAAAGCTCTGAAAATTCATATTGTAGTATTGCCTTTAAAATCATTGTACCCAAATTACAAAGCAATACATGTACAGCGCCAACATGAAGAGTATTTCTAGTGATGCAAAAATGATGACTAAAGATGACATCTATATTGTTTTTTTAAGAATATGGCATTTAGCAATTAGATATCATATATCAGAACCATAAATTGACTTCACTATTCTGCTGAACCTATCATAGAACTTCATAAAATAAGTAACAATTATTGTAGGTCAAAGTCAGCTAATGGCAATATGTGTTTATTAGATCTAGCCACATGTACAT
>NW_018453933.1:0-401 GCF_002113885.1 Mizuhopecten yessoensis
TCCGACCAAGTTGTCGGCTATATCTTCACTCATCACATCCACACCATGCCACATGGAGCCTGCCAAATATACAACAAGAAACTATCAAACAAAATGAATAACTGTATACTGGGAAAAACTTCTGCTTTTTCTTCCTCTGAAATGAGTGCAAATTTATCATAACACCGATCCTTGGTCAACAACATAATTTTCATAGTGATTACGTGTAAAAGGCGAAATTAACACCGAGTACAGGCAAAGGGGCGAGAGTTTGACGGCGCAAACATTTCCCAGTATACAATACAAATCCTCAGTTTATCATCCAATACCACATGCACTGCAAAACATTACAAAACTCTACTCTCTCAGCATAACTTTGGTGCTACGTGGAATGAATAATAATCAATTTCTTCCTATTATTT
>NW_018453934.1:0-401 GCF_002113885.1 Mizuhopecten yessoensis
CAGACATGACGTCATTACGTATAGCTATATACAGACTTGACGTCAGTATTTATAGCTATTCACCGACATGACGTCATTACTTATAGGTATATACAGACATGTCGTCATTATTTACAGCTTATACAGGTATATTACCATTACTTATAGCTATATACAGACATGTCGTCATAACTTATAGCTATTTACCGACATGACGTCATTACTTATAGCTATATACAGACATGTCGTCATTATTTACAGCTCTATACAGACATGTCTTCATTACTTTTAGCTAAATACAGACATGTCGTCATTACTTATAGCTATACACATACATGCCGTCATTATTCATAGCTATAAGCAGACATGCTGTCATCACTTATAGCTATATACAGACATGGCGTCTTTACTTATAGCTATAC
>NW_018453935.1:0-401 GCF_002113885.1 Mizuhopecten yessoensis
ATTCCAATTTGTTTTAAATTTTGAATTTTGGCGGGAAAATGAACAATTTTCAAAGTGGCATATCTTCGTCATTTTCGAAGTTGTGACCTTTAAACTTTCCACATAACCTAATCAGGTCGTGTTTTTATAGATGTGATAAAATTTAACTATTTATGAGATTTTAATTTTTGACCTATATTTGCCTCAATAGCGAGGCCTTTAACTTGACATATTCTCTGATAACATTTCATGGGCAAAAGTTAGCCCCGACCAAGATCCAAAAGGACCGCTGAGCGTTCATGCAGTACAACCAACACGTTTTAAGTTATGGTCACTGGAAAAAAGTTAAAAAAACAACAACACTCTATTTATAGACTTGTGACCTTGACCTTTGACATATTGATCATGAACGTTTAAATTTT
>NW_018453936.1:0-401 GCF_002113885.1 Mizuhopecten yessoensis
GAGACTTTTTTTCTATTTTGAAAGGTTTATGTATTTCAAACATTTGTAACATGTTTTCTCTCTTCGCGACGAATGCCCTGCCTACTACATTGACTATGCAGTTAAATATTACCACTACTGCAGTGGGTTGTGCTGTGACCATTCTATACCCACTGTCTGTTGTGTTTGGGTATATAGTTACAAACCTCTCTTCTCCAGTTACTCCAGCACAGGCACAGGTGGCTTGTAAGTATTGGGCACCTGCTCCCTTTTTATTAGAAAAACTTGATGTGTTTTGTATCCACTGTGATTTAATTTTTCCATTGTATAGTATTAAATTTGTATAAATCACAAAGATTGCGTTTTCAATATGATATATTTACATTTGCATGGCATTGTCACAGAAAGCCTCTTTGAAAGCT
>NW_018453937.1:0-401 GCF_002113885.1 Mizuhopecten yessoensis
CTAATTTCCCCCCATCTTATTTGACTAATTCCCCTTTCTTAAACAAATTTTAAATTGTCATTTAAATTATTGTTCAGTATTTAAAACAATTTTTAAATCTAGTTAAACTTATATTGTAACAATACGTCAATCCAATTTATTGATTTAATTGCTAGTTTCATATAAAAGCGAGGAACTATTTCCAGAATTCATTTGTTCATGGGGTCAAGTATTTGTAATCTTGTCCAAAAAGTAAATATTATTATTTAGTATCTGCTCAGTTAGATTTAATTTCAATAATATTATCAAGTTATTGTGTCAATATTCAATAGACTATATAGCTAGCTGTTGATTAACTTCACATGCCATTCATTGATGTCCATCATATACATATACATGTATTATATTATGTAACTTTACTT
>NW_018453938.1:0-401 GCF_002113885.1 Mizuhopecten yessoensis
TCTGTGAAAGATGTTGTCTATTGTCGAACATACTTGCAACATTAGGTTTCCGAACAAAGTGTACAGCCGCCATGATGATCTCTTGGAGGAAATGCTATTTCTTTGTGCGATGTGATGGCCAATGTATTTGATTCTGCCCATTAACGTGCCTTGTTGTTGTAAACGGCAGAGTTACATGTACATGTAGTGCATGTTCTGTTCTGTGTGAAAACAAAAACTAATTCCAATAAGTTTGCACTGTTGACTACAGTCGCATTTTGCACGTAAAGCAACTACACGACGAAAACTAAGATATAATAACAACGGTCCCGTGTGTTAGTGTGGGATTTTTTTAACTGTTACCAGTGTAATAACTGTATTTTTGGATACACAATTTCCGATAATGTCGGAGAGGTAACAAA
>NW_018453939.1:0-401 GCF_002113885.1 Mizuhopecten yessoensis
AAAAATCCATCTAAATACATACATTTGTAGCACCGTCCAGGTATTTGGCGCCATTTCACCACATTACATTGTGACGTCACGTTTTAGTTTTAGTTTAAGATTCAGAAAGACGCCGTTATGGCGGAGTTGAAGAGGTAGCCGTTCCTGTTCTGTCTGTTGTTATACATCAAGTCCATGTAAATAGGAAACTGTAGGACCGTGTTGTGGATTTCTCGCTGTCTGAGAGAAAATCTGCACGTGACTCAACACAAAAAGGTTGCATCTTCCTATTTAGTTTGTTTCTGTCACGTGACTGTCGAACTACGTTAAAAATGCATAAGTCAAAAGGTATTGACTTACGAAAACAAGTTTATAAGATAACTCTAGCATGTGACATTATTCTTGACGAAAAAGGGTTTACT
>NW_018453940.1:0-401 GCF_002113885.1 Mizuhopecten yessoensis
TGTAAGCGGTTGTATATTGACCAAAACGTGGTTGGTTGTTGCACCTGTTTAATGATTGAAAATAAAAAGGTAGTTTGTAGTGCTTAATGCATACGATATTATATTTAATATTTCATTTTTTTGAGATACATGTATAATAAGATTTGGGATATGGTTCTGACGGTTGTAATAATTCTGTCAAACAAAATAGAAACTACGAATTCATCAGAAACGTATACTGTCGTAGAAATTTAACCTTAGACTGACGGAAGAGTTTGATTGTAAACCACTTGGTTCATTACACGTACAGGTTTTAGAACAAGGTTAGCCAATATTGGTAATATATATATAGTAGATAGAGGCTACTTAACGAGTGGTTGTTGGATGTGGTAATTATTTTAATCGAGCTAGTGAATTTTCAA
>NW_018453941.1:0-401 GCF_002113885.1 Mizuhopecten yessoensis
AAAGAGCAAGAAGATATTATTCGTGATATCGCCAGAGTATATTGCTGCAAGGTGGTGTGACTTTGAACTTGAAATAGCTAATATGGAAAGGGTACAGCGAGGGTGTACTAACTCCATCATTGTAGCTATTAAAGGCGACATCCCGGCGGATCACATGCCTCGCCCTATCATGAACACCTGGCAACACGTCACCTGCATCATATTTCCGCTCGATGAGACAGATAGAGACGCTTTTGAGCTATTCTGGTGTCGACTACGGCATAGCATTGTGTCGTAGCATTACTTGTTGAGTTTAGTGACTTGATGGGCCTTTTCTCTTTTAGAAGATAAATGGATGGTATTTCGAAATAGTACAAAGGAATATATGTATAGACACAAGGGGAGTTATATATTGTGACATC
>NW_018453942.1:0-401 GCF_002113885.1 Mizuhopecten yessoensis
GGGGGGTGCTAAGGAAATCCGCGATCTTTGATTCGTTGCTTTGCAGCGGATCCAAGATGGCGGCCTTAGCAACCCCCTTGACATATGGCCCCCCTCTACGTCATGTCATCATAGTGTGTCTGTGTTGCGTGTGACGTCATCAATTTCGCGTTACTGACGGAATTAACTCCCCTGTTTTAGCCTTTTGCTTCTGATTTTAGGTATTCTCTCCAGGTTTTTCTCACCACTGCTTCGGGTTGTTTTCTCTTTTCTTTTTCTTTACTCCTTTTTTTCTGCTCTTTTTAATCATATATTTTCATTTTCCTTAATAATATTATGCATGAAACATTGTACAAATAATAAATAGTTACAACATTTTTACAATATAAAATTCACAGCATATTTACAATATTTTCGAGTGT
>NW_018453943.1:0-401 GCF_002113885.1 Mizuhopecten yessoensis
TATTGTCATCGTCATTCTCAGTTTACTCACCAAACCAAGAACTGAGGAACAAGTAAGTTATATATATGAATACTTCTTTGCGTAAAATGTTACTACGTTGTTAGGGGGACGCACCAAGCGCACGTCAGCAGATATGTAACGGGAAATGTATTGGGATCAGAGAGTAAATGTTAGCTAGTTTTGCAAATTGCATTCTCGATCTAATTGATTTCTCACTGAACACAAATGCATTCGCATGTAGTGCAAAAGTACTCATAACAATTGATTTGTCAAGATAACTAAATACAAATTGAAAGAAGATCATAGCTTAGGTTGTGTTTTGTTTTACGAGTGATAGGAAGTAACGGGGGTTATTGTGAAATTTTCAGATGGAAAATGTTACCTACTGGACAAGAATGAAA
>NW_018453944.1:0-401 GCF_002113885.1 Mizuhopecten yessoensis
AAAAAAAAAGAGAATTGAAAAGAGGGCTTTCATTATAATGTGGGTATCCTTTTACACCAGATGTATTTAACATTCTTCTAGCCGACATTATCTGGTCTCTACTGCAAAATCAAACACGTTCATGATGTATTATCACGTATGATCCGCCATATTTTGTGTTTCTGTTATCCGCCATCCTCGAGCGTCTCTGCTATCTACAATCTTCTTGTGTCTTTCCTTTTTATCGTTTTCCACTGTCTTTATAATCCGCTATTCTCATTGTTTCTGCTATCCATCATCTTCCTATGCGGCTGCTATCCGCCGTCTTCCCATGCGGATGGTATCCACCGTCTTCCCATGCGCCTGCTATCCACCGTCTTCCCATGCGCCTGCTATCCATCATCTTCTCAAGCATCTGCTTT
>NW_018453945.1:0-401 GCF_002113885.1 Mizuhopecten yessoensis
CACGATCAGTATATTTTATTCATATCTAGACACAATTATGTAACACAGACTATATTTGTTCATTCTGCCTGTTTACAGTAACGATAACAAAAACAATCGGTGTGAGGTGGGGGAATGAACGTTCGCGTCAGCCGTATCGTTATGTATGCGTTTTGAAAGCCTCGTGAAATCATTTTTTTATTTTTTATTTCCCTTAAAAGATCGTAAAACAGAGAATTTACGCATGTATTATATCAATATATAGATGTACAGAGTATATGGCCGAATCTACATTGTTTGTGAACCATCATTATGATGCATCAGATTGAGATTGCATGCTTAACCATGAACAAACAAATGTAAACAATAAGCCTTGCGGTAATCCGAGTCCACATATATAAATAAAGCATGTACATGTCGGG
>NW_018453946.1:0-401 GCF_002113885.1 Mizuhopecten yessoensis
ATGTAAGTTTGAAAACCGGTCGCGGTACGGATATTCCAGAATCCGCACATATATGAAGATAAGTAAACACCAATTATTTATTGATGCAAACTAACACTTATATAAATAAAATGCATTACATTTAAATATGAAAAATATTTAGCGGGTGCCACACATGCTTTACAATATATGAAATAAATAAATAAATGGAACTATAGTTATATATCTTTATAAACACAAAAATGTAATACGAGTATTTCAAAGACCGAATAGTACAAGCTTTATATGAAACATCATTAGCCCACTATTTAGGACACCGTCATACATTCGTCACAGACATGTTAAATATGAAACGGCATCACCCCACTATTTAGGACACCTCCCAGTATTTAATCTTTAATGTCTGTGGGTTTCAGGTGTAT
>NW_018453947.1:0-401 GCF_002113885.1 Mizuhopecten yessoensis
CATGTTTATTGTATTATATGTTAGTATATGATATTTCAGTATCGTTTGCAATTTTGTAATTAAGTGGCATTCCTTTGTGTAGCAAAATGCAGTCTTGCCAAAAGGTGCAGTTCTTCAGAAAAGTCAATGAGGCATGTAACATTATGAACCATCTACTTAAAGTGCCTTTTATACTTTAAAATGTACAATGAGTACATAAAAGGTAGCGCATAGCTATCAGTGCCTTTAACTCTTTCTACAAATTAAATTTGTTTTCAAATGTGGGAAGAAGCGTAAGAAAACATACTGCCATAAATCGGTAGATCATATGTGTCAAAGTGAAATTATATAGAGAAACACCCTTAGCAAAGATTGCAAATCAAACGCACCTTCTGTGCTGGCGGTAGTCGAAGACGCTGTTG
>NW_018453948.1:0-401 GCF_002113885.1 Mizuhopecten yessoensis
TATCTTTAGAGATTTTCTTGTCTGGAACTAATGTAGAGTTGGTCAGGAAACAAGAAACAAACCTTTTTTGTCTGCTTTATAGATGCCTGCACAATTTTTGATGCAATGACAGTTTATGCTAAATACTGTTTAGCACTCAAACATTTGCCAATCCTCTACATACATACGTAAAGACGCTCAGCTGACTATGACCATTATAAGCCAATTGTCATCTTATTACATTTACAATACAGGGATCAGAGTCAACACCATCAGACGGTAATGAATAAGAAATGTACTGATGTCTGTGATGATGATGATGATTACATGGATGACACGGACACAGATCCTTCTTACCTTCCTTCTGAAGAGGATTCCGAAAATGACAGGTATTATGAATGCAGAAAATGGAGAATGCTGCG
>NW_018453949.1:0-401 GCF_002113885.1 Mizuhopecten yessoensis
CCAAAGGGGTCACAGAAAAATCATGAACAGGTAAAAAGGAGGATAATTCTGTGAAAGGAGGTAGAATTATTGTCTCCCCAAGTCATAACAATCGACGTCACCTCAACAATGCATTGAGCCCATAACGTCAACACTCCTTAGCATAACTCCATTATATAAACGAATATGACAGAATCAACAGGTTAAGAGATAAAGAATCATTCACATCTTGAGGTGATATGGATGCACATGCCTTCAAATACATGAAGGTCCCCAGTCAATACGACTGTAGGCCATCAGGTAATACAAGTATAGGTACCCAATCAGTAAAACTGTAGGTCCCCTGTCAATTAAAAGTGTAGGTTCTCAGTTAATAAAAGTACATGTAGGTACCCAGTTAATACAAGTGCATGTAGGTACCC
>NW_018453950.1:0-401 GCF_002113885.1 Mizuhopecten yessoensis
ACGGCAATGCTTCCAAGAGGCAGAGCTCCCTCGCTTTCGAGACGAACTGAATGTTCAAGTAGTACTCTACCAGTTCCTGAAGCCCAGGCAACCAACCATGGCGAAGATATTACATATGATCTCTCAACGCTTAGAAACCTATTTTTAGGCATATGCATCTTAACTGATATCCGTTCAATGTATGTAAAGGCTTGTTTTGTGCCACAAGCCTTTTCCACTTCCTTCATGACGTTAACGTCAGCTGGGTTGGTGAATATCGGATGGGTTTTGCTTACTGTTTTGTCTGTGCTGAAAATGAGTTGAATATCATTTGCTGGATCTTCACTGTCTTCAGGGAGATGAAACAGTTTTATTTCCTTTATGTTCTGCGTAAATGTCAACAAGCTGCCAGCACAATCCTT
>NW_018453951.1:0-401 GCF_002113885.1 Mizuhopecten yessoensis
ACTTGCAGTACTATACAGTATATACTATACTATATATAGAGTGGGGCCGTTACTGCAGTGCGGCCGTTTTAACCGTATACCGTTGCCAAGTCCCTTTTGATACAGTAAATACAGATAGAAATTAAGGGGAGATCACTCCAGTTACAAAAGTGTATAGTGGAATCGTCATCTGGATATTATCAAACGTCATCCAAATTGTACTGATAGCATGCTTTGCTAAGGGGGATAGATAAATGTTAAAGGAGCCTGCCTGGGATAAAGGGGTCAAATTGGCTGATTTGCTTTCATTGATGTCTCACAACTACAAATCCAATGCAATGCACCGATTTTAAGTTTTTAGGTCACCTGAGCTTTAGCATTTTACATTTCAAACTTAAGGTCAAGTTCTGCTGGGCCGATTG
>NW_018453952.1:0-401 GCF_002113885.1 Mizuhopecten yessoensis
GTCAATCAACGACAACACGACTAGTTTTGTTGTGTGACAAAAGTGGTTTTCAGTGCAAATGTACAGAGTACAGAGAGATACATAAGATTATAAAGCGATTGGAAATGCATCCGGAATCTTTAGAATAGTGTATGATGTTCTAAACTCTTTTCTTTAATTGTGAAAAACCCCGTAATTTGATGAGATGCTGAAGGTTTCATGACATTTCGTTGAAAGCACAGTTTCGGTCACGGTTCAGTGTCTTTGGTTATGTACTGATCATTTTATTAGATATTGGTTTCTCCGGTGAAGCGACAAAAGAGCTGGATATGGTTATTATATTTTCATACAAAGTTAAGGAGTATACATCAATATTTTGGAAACAACAAAATGATCATTAAGTTCGATTAAAACATTCTTAA
>NW_018453953.1:0-401 GCF_002113885.1 Mizuhopecten yessoensis
AAAAAAAAGACAATATCTGAATGCCCATATGAGTTTCTTCACATAGCAATATCAATCTCTTACAACAAGTAATAAATGTATCAAAGTAAATTTCCTTATGATTTAAAAATAAATATGACAAGGTGTACTTAAATTTCAGAGATGAATACAGTACAATCCAACTTGATTTAAACCAAGTCAAATCAATCAAGATTAGATTATGAAAAGTAAAAGATTACAATGTATGAATTTTATTACTGGCCATGCAAACAAGAACATGTCTCTCTAAAATATAAGTACCCCCTCCCCCCTACCCCTGTAACATACCCCCTACCCCTGTAGCATACCCCCTACCCTTGTAACATACCCCTACCCCTGTAACATACCCCTACCCCTGTAACATACCCCCTACCCCTGTAACA
>NW_018453954.1:0-401 GCF_002113885.1 Mizuhopecten yessoensis
GACCCCATAACCTATAGTATGTCTCATAGACCCCATAACCTATAGAATGTCTCATAGACCCCATCACCTATAATATGTCTCATAGACCCCATAACCTACAAACATGCTTCATAGACCCCATAACCTACAACATATGTCACAGACACCATAACCTACAACATGTTTCCCAGACCCCTATAAACTACAACAGTTTTCACTGGCCCCATAAACTACAACATATGCCACAGACACCATAAACAACAGCATATCTCATAGACCCAGTAAATTACAATATGTCTCATAGACCTCATAACCTACAGCATCTGTCACATACCCCATAATCTACAACATGTGTCCAAAACCCCATAACCTACAACATGTGTCAAGAGTCCCCATAAACTACAACATGTGTCCAAAACCCC
>NW_018453955.1:0-401 GCF_002113885.1 Mizuhopecten yessoensis
TCATTTGAACAGAGTTGGTAGCCCTTCATCCTAGTATGCTAGTTGCCAAATATCAACATCCTGTGCTATTTGGTTATTCAGAAGAAGTCGATTAAAGATTTTAAACAAATTTGACCCATGTGACCTAGAATATAAGTCAAGGTCATTAGTTTGAACAAACTTGATAGCCCTTATCACCCCAACATGCTTCTGGCCAAATATCATGATCCTAGAACTTTTGGTTGTCGAGAAGAGGTTGTTCATAGAAAAAAGTTGACGCCGGACAGACGAGTGCCGAACGGCCGGACAGACAACGGACAGACGACATACGCCGTGCCATAGCAAAGGCTCACTTGCCCTTCGGGCAGGTTAGCTGAAAAGATATTCTTTCAAAAATAAAATGCTATACGATTTAGGAGAAA
>NW_018453956.1:0-401 GCF_002113885.1 Mizuhopecten yessoensis
TTGGTATACCAGTTCTTTATGACTAAAACTGACAATGCGAATAAATAGGTTTCGGTTTGGTAAGAAAAACATTCCGGTAATAGCGTTTTATCCACATTAGCAGACAGAATTGCAATGGACAAACAATTCAATATACTATCGATATTCCTTGTTTGGCGGAATTGACAATATGGTAAGTAAGGAGATGAAACACTGTTACTTTGATTTCACATTCAGATTGTTTATGCTTTGTCCTTAAATAATTATATCGAAATATACCTACAATATTGCAATAATGGTCGCAAAACTATCCCTTTTACCTAGAATATGCCATTAATGCTCAACTCATTACTTAGTATGAGGATATTACCTAGAATGTGACAATAATGGTCAATTGTGTTTTTTGGAATACAATAAAATTG
>NW_018453957.1:0-401 GCF_002113885.1 Mizuhopecten yessoensis
CTTACTGATGTGTACTGACAAATTCATTGTATCATTTTAGAGTACATTCGTCAAAAGACAAGTGCCAAAGACTCGAGGACTTCGGCGAAGATGATTGGGGCAGTTGGGGCCGTTCTGTTGGCTATTCCTTTCGTCCTCATCATTCTGTCAGATCTTACTAGCTTATATCAGAAACAGGAGAGACGACGCACATCGCCCCAAGTGTAGATGTTGACAAGGTTTTATATAACATATATCCCTCTGGAGAAGTAGTAGTATGCAGAGAGAAAACGTAACTGTTTTGCCATTTCTTATTATTCCTTAAATAGAACTGTATATATATTTTGTGTCCACACACAAACTGGCAGAAATCATATCGAAACGTCGATACGATGGCTAATTTTGTCTGTTTGTCGGTTAAA
>NW_018453958.1:0-401 GCF_002113885.1 Mizuhopecten yessoensis
TTGAAATTGGCAAAAAGTTGGAATCTTTGTCACACACAACGTCTGTCATACATTACATTTTGCCTTCGTTATTTGTAATATAAGGACGATTTTACAACAAAGCACATACCTTATTAAAAAGACTTTGTCCGGATATGGCCTGTTGTTGTTTAGGTTTCGTGTTCCTTATCTATTTAAAATATACACAGACGAACTAGTACTGACACGTGACGGACCGCAGCCGTTCTCTTGCTATTGTTAGTGAAGCTTCGACATAAACTTTAATTAAACTGAACATCATGTGTAGTGTTTGTCTATCCCAATTACAAGCGAAACCCGAGCACGTACAGCTGTCACCTGTTATTAATTGAATTATATTTAATGGACGATTGTCCATGCAGACTGTGTGGTGGAACGCATAA
>NW_018453959.1:0-401 GCF_002113885.1 Mizuhopecten yessoensis
TTGCATCAGTCTACTTGTCTAATAGTGTCTTTTACTGTTAGGGTGTTTTCATTTTTTTCATTGATCCTGTTACCAACAAATAGCCAGATATACATGTATGTAAAATTTGTTGTTTCTGGGTCATATCACAAAAATGATTTCAGATAACTCACATAACTTTCAATTTCATCATTTTAGTTGACTACAATACCTTTTACTTTTGAAAATAACTTTTGTTCATGTTTGATATTTTCCTGTCCCAATAAAAACATCGAGAAATGCAAAATGTATGAGTCAACCGATGCTATGACCATGGTTAAATATTTTGGTGACTTCATGTTTTGGAACATTTACTATATGGTCACTCATTCGTCTTCGTAGATTAGTAATTTGTTCCCCCCCCCCCCCCCCCCCCCCCCCCC
>NW_018453960.1:0-401 GCF_002113885.1 Mizuhopecten yessoensis
AAGGTTAGCAATAGAGATTAAACATGATATACGACAGATGATTATACTCGAATTAAATCTCCGACAGATGCATACTTAAATTGAACACGACATTTAACACGTGAATACATTTAAACAATCTTTCAAACAGATGAGTGACTTTGAATTTAACACAGCGTTAGACAGTTGATGATACTTTTATGAAACCAGACCTACGGCAAGATTGCACAGTAAAACAAAATAAAAATAGATTAGTACATTAAAATCAGGCATGACATAGACATGTGATCGATCTTAAATCACACATGACATTGATAGATGATTACACTGACATTAAACATGACATTGACAGGTGATCAGACTTATATCAAAAATGACATTGACAGATGATCATACCTATATTAAACATGACATTGACAGGT
>NW_018453961.1:0-401 GCF_002113885.1 Mizuhopecten yessoensis
TTCGCACAAACTTATAGTTGGGGACTGGAATAATCCCACCTCAACAGCTAGTCAAAACCACCCAGCAACTAATTTTTTGGAAAAAACACAAGATAATTTTTGGTACCAAAATTTTAACAGACCAACAAGATTCCGGCAAGATCAAATTCCATCAGTCCTTGACCTTATATTTACGAACGAAGTGAACATAATTAATAACCTGGAATATAACAAGAGCTTAGGACCAAGTGACCATATATCCCTGAGTTTTGACTTCCTTTGTTACGTAGGTGTACCAGCTAATACAATGAAGCAACGGCGCAAAAACTTCTACACGGGTGACTACAACTCGTTAACTAGATAGACCTGGGGGAAATGGTAAATAAACATGATGTAAACGAGGCGTGGAAAAGTCTTACAGA
>NW_018453962.1:0-401 GCF_002113885.1 Mizuhopecten yessoensis
AGGACGCTTAACTCTATAAACCAAACCAAAAATAATAATTGTTCTCTGCTTGCCGATCAGGACTGGCCACGTTGTTTGCAGTATAATGCGATCGAGGAGATTGACTTGCTAGTGCACACCCCTGCAATTCGTGGATCGAGAAAAGAATACACCTGCTGTTACTCATTGCAGGTATCGTAAGATGCGGCTAATGTAGGAACCCTCTGCAGAATTGGGTATTTGCTTTTGTGGCCTCTACTTAGGGACACAAAAGCGACCAAAATCAATCTGCTGCACCCGTTGTAAAATTTGGGATCTTATATTTCTTTCTACTTCTAAATACCTTTCATATCTTTTGGCATCACCTCACTTTGGGCTTAACGTTGAATGTTAAGCGTTCGCACAGGTGAGGAAGACATCGG
>NW_018453963.1:0-401 GCF_002113885.1 Mizuhopecten yessoensis
ACAGAAATTAAACTACATGTACATGTATGTCATCCTAAACAGAAACTAAACTCCTTGTTCAAGCATGGATTCTATATATGCTCAAACCTATATTTGTATTTCCTTGTAATTGGCTTAAATCTTGTTGACAGAGTAAAACATCAAGTTTAACTCATCCACCCCTGAAGCCACATTTGAACTCATCTAATTCAATGGGCGGAAAAGTTTATTACGACATTTCAGGTGTGAATGAGTTAAACATTAAAAACCTTATTTGGCCCTAAGTCTCCCCATATTTCTAATTACAGATTATTGAGAAAATGTGATTTTTTTATGTTTTAATAGCCAACATTAACAAAATATCACAGCTCCCAGACATCTAGAGTTTACATGTGACACTGGAGTAACAGTTCTACTGGTGT
>NW_018453964.1:0-401 GCF_002113885.1 Mizuhopecten yessoensis
GGTGTGCTACAAATAGTAAGCTTACTGTTTACCGACGCCATTGTTTATAATGTGGGTGTATTCATTCATTGTCTTTGATGTCTGTTTACCACATTGTTCCATTCAGTAAGATAAACGTTTTACTAAACATGTTACTTTTAGTGTTTGACACAGCAAACCTTCCTAAATATAGCGAAACTAGACTCGGTCGATTAGAAGTAAGAAGAAATACCAAATTTGTTTGGAACATCCTTCTCGAGTTCGGAAATACCATGCACGAGTCCTCATTTGGACCTTTAATTTCCGCAATTCTGTCACGTCTGGCGCCCGAGTACATTATACACACGGAAGGTGGTACGTCGTTCTTTGTGGGAGCAAGAAATGTACCAAGGCTAATAAGGGTCGGTCGGTCGCCGGTGACC
>NW_018453965.1:0-401 GCF_002113885.1 Mizuhopecten yessoensis
GTGATCGGAATAGGTCACTTGAGCAAAGCTCAGGTGACCTAATAAGAGTGATGTTCCTCTACAGAGCTAGAAAATAATGGTAGCCCTATAGTCTAAGACTAGTGAAATCTCTAGCTGGACTAAAAGCCGCTAACCCCATTGACAAGTCAAAATTTTACACTGATATTGGGATAGTTGAATTTGCAGGTGGACTATTCAAATTGGAAACAAGTAGTTCTACTTGATAGTGGTTTTAAAACCAATGTTCTAGCCCTGCTCTGAGTAGGAAGGAACAACAACCATAGGTAGCCTGGTACAGTAGTGACTAGTTAACACAGGTAGGCTGGTACATTGGTTACTAGGTAATGCAGGTAGCATGGTACAGTGGTTACTAGGTAACACAGGTAGCCTGGTACAGTGGT
>NW_018453966.1:0-401 GCF_002113885.1 Mizuhopecten yessoensis
CTCACCAATTTACTCACAAGTCTCTGTCCCAATACTCCTTGCTCACGAATTCACGCACAACTCTCTATCCAAGATACTCCTTACTCGCAACTCTCTGTCCGAGGTACTCCTTACTCACAAAAATTACTAGCAGTTGCCTGTCTGTCCTGTGTACACTTATTCACAATAGTTTCTAACACTTGCTTTTCCATGACCTAAGGGAACCTGTGTTTAATCGTTTAGAATGGGCTCTCCAGATTTCCTGACAAACAACAACAACAACAATTGTTATAGACATACAGACAACTGATGGAAAGCACAATTTCATAAAGTTGACTCAGTTTAGGGCATCAGTTTTTACATGTTTTTTAAGCTGTTCCAGACAAAAAATCAAATACTGAAATGAACAAAGGGCAATAACT
>NW_018453967.1:0-401 GCF_002113885.1 Mizuhopecten yessoensis
ACTTTCCTTCTCATGTATATAGTCGCTGCATTTTATTATTTTTTTCGCCCTACGTAATACAATTTAAGGGCGAATTTATCATTACAGCGAATATTTGTATATAGCACAAATAATGTAGAGGGCGAAAATAATACGAATATGGATATTACTGGTAAAAACAATAGTTTAACCGAAAATCTTCCCATGATAAACTATTGATTTTCAAAAAAACAAATGGTTTTTGAACTCAACAAACTTAAATGATATAGAAGATGAGGAATTATCCGTTCGATAGCTACAATTTTATATATTTCTTACCAAATTGTCAGATATTAAAAAAAAATCAAGACGAGCCTGTTTTACAGAATAAGTTCTTTTCCATGCATACCTTTTTGTGGGAGTTGGTCTCTATAAATGTCTAC
>NW_018453968.1:0-401 GCF_002113885.1 Mizuhopecten yessoensis
CTGGTTTAAACATTATACATGTGACAGCAACATCATTTTGAAACTAACTATAATTACAAAGTAAACAACTTCAGCACAACACATTTTATTCAAGGTATCACATTGCTTCAAAATTACAGGATATATTTCATATATTAAAATGAAAATTAACTGATCCGTTGAAAATTGAAATTGATCTATATAGGGCTGTGTAGTCACCAATCCCGTACGTCGTACGTGTGTGCATATATTGACATTAGGAGCATTTCTCTTAATATTAACGCATATGTATTCGCTCTCCATATTTTCCCAACGTTATGAACAAAAAGAAAGGCATATCCGTTAGGATCATGCAAATGTTCGCGGTGGTTTTCAACTCTGGGATCAAGCATTTGAGCCCATGTGTGGAAGGTGGCATTTCT
>NW_018453969.1:0-401 GCF_002113885.1 Mizuhopecten yessoensis
CGGCAAGGAAGTGTTCAAGTCGTTCCTGTGGATACTTATATTCATCATCTTAGGAAGGATACGAGGGTGAGTGCAGAGCTGTCGAAGTGTGGGACATAGGAACGTAACAACATAGAACTGATAAGTTTATGATGTTTGTTCTACCATATTCCATATGCTTGTATCGATCTGCTACTTAAACCTGTAGAGTCAGATTTTATGCTGAGAAACCGTGATAAGTTAAGATCCCTGGAACTTATTCTGTGTTTAGTTGAAGACCTAAACGTAACTCATGGCTGTGCGGTCTTCAGTCTGATGTTATATTTTGACTTGTATCATATCTAAGGTTTACATTACATATATCGTGCACTTTTAAGAAAATATCCATTAAATATAGTATTAATATGGGAGTGATCCCCTCC
>NW_018453970.1:0-402 GCF_002113885.1 Mizuhopecten yessoensis
AGGAGTTTTGAGGGATGCCGGTCATAATGGTAACAGTTTCGAAAAATTCAGTTGCCCCGGTAACAAGATAGAGGTCTTTGATTTGTCGAAATTTAGATGTTGTCTGATTCTAACCAGATTTGGTACATGGGGCTTTTGAGGGATGCAGAACACAATGGTACAATTTCGAAAATGTCAGTTGCCATGGTAAGGAAATATGTGCCTCTGATTGGTCGAAATTTAAATGTTAACCGATATTGCCCAAAATTGATACATAGGGGTTTTGAGGGATGCAGAACACAATGGTACAATTTCGAAAATGTCAGTTGCCATGGTAAGGAAATATGAGCCTCTGATTGGTCGAAATTTAAATGTTAACCGATTCTGCCCAAAATTGATACATAGGGGTTTTTAGGGATGCAG
>NW_018453971.1:0-402 GCF_002113885.1 Mizuhopecten yessoensis
GGTATTTATAGGAACTCTTCAATGCGGGAAACCACGTTGTTGTCGTTAACATAAAAACAAAATGGAGAAAAGGAAGAGTACAGAGTATATTGGGCGAATTTAACTGGATTTCGGATTACGAAGTTGTTTTCGGAGCAAGAAATGGTCAACTATTAAAGCCTGCTGTTCCAAAGACTGGATGACAAAGTCGCAAAAGAAATGCAGTGTGGCTAACCGCCTGACTACTCGTAAGCTCCCCGAAGTGTTCACAAAATTCGCATTGTAAATTTCCCATTTATACAATACCCTTTTCACACGTTTATCACTGTAGTATGTCGTTGCTTTAGTTTGTATAAAGTCTCGAGTAATTGTGTACAGGTGTTACACTTTGAGAACTGTACTGTCTCTCTGTTCAATACATGG
>NW_018453972.1:0-402 GCF_002113885.1 Mizuhopecten yessoensis
AACTTCTTCTCCAGTTCCACTGGTACCATTGAGCTTAAAATTGGTGGGGGAATGTTAAGGAAAGGAAGCCGACAAAGTGTTGTTATTTTTCAGCCCTGTCAAAACTTCAACATGGCAGCCATGGTGGCCATTTTGTAACATGATTGCACAATCATGGTTTTCCTAAACAACACCTATTTTAAACTTCTTCTCAAGTTCCACCAGTGGGATTGAGCTGAAACCCCTGGGTGATGAATTCTCTGTCACCGCCGAGGGTATGATTTCTGTCACTCCCTAGGTGATGAATTCTCTGTCACCGCCGAGGGTATGATTTCTGTGTCACCTTGGTGATGAATTCTGTTTCACCCCCTAGTATACGATTCCTCTGTCACCCCCTAGTATATGATTTCTCTGTCACCCCCC
>NW_018453973.1:0-402 GCF_002113885.1 Mizuhopecten yessoensis
TTTGGTAGTTATTGCTATAGGGGAGGCGAAGATCGTGCTACAGTCTCCTTGGTAGTTATTACTATAGGGGGAGGCGAAGATCGTGCTACAGTCCTCTTTGGTAGTTATTACTGTAGGGGGAGGTGAATATCGTGCTCCAGCCCCCTTCGGTAGTTATTTCTATAGGGGGAGGTGAATATCGTGCTCCAGCCCCCTTCGGTAGTTATTACTATCGGGGGGGGCGAAGATCGGGCTACAGTCTCCTTTGGTAGTTATTGCTATAGGGGAGGTGAATATCGTGCTGTGACACAGTCCCCTTTGGTAGTTATTACTATAGGGGGAGGTGAATATCGTGCTACAGCCCCCTTCGGTAGTTATTACTATAGGGGAAGTGAAGATCGTGCTACAGTCCCCTTTGGTAGT
>NW_018453974.1:0-402 GCF_002113885.1 Mizuhopecten yessoensis
GTCTACATCATGTTGATGTTAAAGGTCACTTACCCCATCTGTCTATATTATATTGATGTTATAGTTCACTTACCCCGTCTGTCTACATCACATTGATGTTATAGGTCACTAACCCCGTCTGTCTACATCACATTGATACTATAGGTAACTTACCCCATCTGTCTACATCACATTGATGTAATAGGTCAATTACCTCATCTGTCTTCATCCCATTGATACTATAGGTCACTTACCCCGTCTGTCTACATCACATTGATGTTATAGTTCACTAACCCCGTCTGTCTACATCACATTGATACTATAGGTCACTTACCCCATCTGTCTACATCACATTGATGTAATAGGTCAATTACCTCATCTGTCTACATCCCATTGATACTATAGGTCACTTACCCCGTCTGT
>NW_018453975.1:0-402 GCF_002113885.1 Mizuhopecten yessoensis
AGTGCCAGGATAGATCAACTTATCTTCCTCTGAGGTATTCATCATTCGCACAGGCACTGTAGCTGTATTGTCCACCAGTGAACGACCAATGATAGCACGGTCGCTCTTCAAAAAAGATTCAAATCCTTCCACTAGTAAGCCGTTCCCCTGCATGGCCTTACCATCAGGCACACACACCTTTCCAGAGACTATGACCTCTGATTTTGCTGGTACTACAATCTTCTCAGTTGTACACACTCGGAAACAACCCATAATTCCCTCATATTTAGCCTCAACATGCACTCCATCCAAGGTAAGACAACCCTTGGCCATATCCAGAGTTACATTTCTCTCTATCATAACATCAAGACCTAAATGGCCATCTGTAGTGAGTTTCGCAACAACCGCCTCTACCAGTATGTT
>NW_018453976.1:0-402 GCF_002113885.1 Mizuhopecten yessoensis
TAATAACAGAGACCAAAATATTACAACATGGAAAAATAAAATAAACCATGTATGTTCTGCTTCATCTTTTGTATTAATGAAAACCGTGAATATCTAAGTGCGTGTACCTTTTTTATGTACACATGTTTTACCACCTAAGGAATTAGATGTCTTAAGCCCCCATGAGATGTGCTGTTATAAGTTGGATTTTATGTACATTTTGTTTATATTTAGTTCTGCTACCAAAGAGATTGACTAATTGAAATGTTTGTGAAACATTTTAATGAACTCCTCAGCTTTAATGCCTTATTTCTCACTATACAAGCTCATATTGCTATACCTCCTATTTGTTTGAATATCGTCTCTAAACATTATTGGTGGTGCAGAAATTATATGGTACCTATGTTCTATTTTAGGGGGGAA
>NW_018453977.1:0-402 GCF_002113885.1 Mizuhopecten yessoensis
TCGAAATAGAATGTCTGGTCGGACTTGGTGACATCATAAGGTGGACTTTTTAGCCAACTTTCACCAAGGTAAAATTTACTTCCATGCACGGATGAATGAAATTTAATTATTACATCAACTATTTAATACGAGGTCATTCCGAGTATAATGTATGCTTTCTTAGTCGGTAGTCGTATATATGTTCTTCAAATGACAGATGTGGCATCGATTTGTTATCTTGTCTTATCGATTTACTAACGGATAGTCATGTAGCTCAAATATACCATGGTAACAACACGATGTCGCATTCATTGTGATGATTTGTGAGAAAATCATCCATTCGGAAAAAATTGTTTTGCTTCCATAGAATTTACAAAGTTTTTCGTTATAATGGTGTGTAGTAAATGACACCAGCAATGATAC
>NW_018453978.1:0-402 GCF_002113885.1 Mizuhopecten yessoensis
TGTATTGTGTAGTGAACCAGTGACCTTTATCACATAATGATGTGTTTTGTGTAGTGACCCAGTGACCTTTATCACATAATGATGTATATTGTGTGGTGACCCAGTGACCTTTATCACATAATGATGTGTATTGTGTGGTGACCCAGTGACCTTTATCACATAATGATGTGTATTGTCTNCCAGTGATCTTTATCACATAATGATGTGTATTGTGTAGTGACCCAGTGACCTTTATCACATAATGATGTGTATTGTGTAGTGACTGAGTGACCTTATCACATAATGATGTATATTGTGTGATGACCCAGTGACTTTTATCACATAATGATGTGTATTGTCTGGTGACCCAGTGACCTATATCACATAATGATGTGTATTGTGTGGTGACCCAGTGACCTTTAT
>NW_018453979.1:0-402 GCF_002113885.1 Mizuhopecten yessoensis
ATTCACTTAGGCTGAAGTTACAGATACAGTCACTTAGGCTGAAGTAACAGATACATTTACTTACACTGAAGTTACAGATACATTCACTTAGGCTGAAGTAACAGATCCATTCACTTAGGCTGAAGTTACAGATACAGTCACTTAGGCTGAAGTAAATGTATCTGTTTCTTCAGCCTAAGTGACTGTATCTGTAACTTCAGCCCAAGTGAATGTATCTGTTCCCTCAGCCTAAGTGAATGAATCTGTTACTTCAGCGTAAGTGAATGTATCTGTAAATTCAGTGTAAGTAAATGTATCTGTAACTTCAGCCTAAGTAACAGATACATTCATTTAGGCTGAGGTAACAGATACATTCACTTAGGCTGAGGTAACAGATACATTCACTTAGGCTGAAGTTACAGA
>NW_018453980.1:0-402 GCF_002113885.1 Mizuhopecten yessoensis
AATGTTAACTGTATCTCAGTCGTGTACCTGTTGTCCTACACATGTTATGTTAACTTATCTCAGTCGTGTACCTGTTGTCCTACACGTGTAATGTTAACTGTATCTCAGTCGTGTACCTGTTGTCCTACACATGTAATGTTAACTTATCTCAGTCGTGTACCTGTTGTCATACACGTGCAATGTTAACTGTATCTCAGTCGTGTACCTGTTGTCCTACACATGTAATGTTAACTGTTTCTCAGTCGTGTACCTGTTGTCCTACACGTGTAATGTTAACTGTGCCTCATTCGTGTACCTGTTGTCCTACACATGTAATGTTAACTTATCTCAGTCGTGTACCTGTTTTCCTACACATGAAATGTTAACTGTGTCTCAGTCGTGTACCTGTTGTCCTACATGTGT
>NW_018453981.1:0-402 GCF_002113885.1 Mizuhopecten yessoensis
TCTCTACGTTCTACTTAACGTTACATTACACCACATTAATGTTTTCTGTACGTACTAGAAAAAGTCAAATTTCACCATGTCAATGTTTTATCTACGTACTATATAACGTAACATCACACAACGTCAATGTTTTATCTACGTACTAGATAAAGTCACATCACACCAGGTCAATGTTTAAATACGTACTAGATAACGTCATATTACACAACGTTAATGTTTTATCTACGTACTAGATAACGTCACATCACACAACGTCAATGTTTTCCCTACGTACTAGATAACGTCACATCACACCACGTCAATGTTTTCTTTACGTACTAGATAACGTCACGTTACACCACGTCAATGTTTTGTCTACTTAAGATAACGTCATATTACACCACGTCAATGTTTTATCTACGT
>NW_018453982.1:0-402 GCF_002113885.1 Mizuhopecten yessoensis
CGTATAGGGAAACAGAGTATTAGGGACCTTTCGGAAAGAGATCGCGCAGAGTCGTATATGGACACATTCTATTAGGGACCGTACGTAAATAGACCGTCCATAGTCGTATAGGGAAACAGAGTATTAGGGACCTTTCGGAAAGAGACCGCCCAAAGTCGTATAGGGACACATTCGATTAGGGACCTTACCTAAATAGATCGTCCATAGTCGTATAGGGACACAGAGTATTAGGGACCTTTCGTAAATAGACCGTCCATAGTCGTATAGGGAAACAGAGTATTAGGGACCTTGCGTAAATAGCCCGTCCATAGTCGTATAGGGAAACAGAGTATTAGGAACCTTATGGAAAGAGACCGCCCATAGTCGTATAGGGACACATTCTATTAGGGACCTTACGTAAAT
>NW_018453983.1:0-402 GCF_002113885.1 Mizuhopecten yessoensis
TGCACTTTCATCACAGCTAAACCCTCAGTCTGGAATTATTTTTACTAATTAAAAGTAACGAAAAAGTCCTTAGTGTACCAACCATTATGGGCAATGTGATATTCTGAGGCTGTTTTCCCAATTATCATCCTGTGATTAAGATGCACAAATGTAGATAAAGGAATCGCTATGATACCTGCCCAAGTGGACTGCTCATTGGGATGTACTCATATTAATTCTTTGACAGTGTAAGCACATTATCTGATTTTCAGAAAAAAGATTCAGTTTTAAGTTTAAGGGTACTGCAACAAAGGGGTTAGGACTTATTCGTGCACCCTTAGATTAGCAGAATCGCTGTGTGCACCCTTAGATTAGCAGAATCGCTGTAACTAAATTCATGCATTGCACAAATATCATTTTCTA
>NW_018453984.1:0-402 GCF_002113885.1 Mizuhopecten yessoensis
TTATTTGAAAATAATTGGAATCAAACAATATGATTAATGTAATGTATGCCAAGAAAGCAAAGAAACTATAGAACAACTTTTTTAACAGTGTCAAATAACAAATAACTTCTGGCAAGACATACGTAGATGAATATACCTAAAAACTGACCAAACGTTCGAAATAAAGGAAGATATTATACTTTTTGGCAAAACTTCTGAATTCCAAAAATCCATTCCAACTAAAATCATCATGATTCAGGCAAAATTCTTCATCTACTTTAGCTCCAGAAAGTAACTGGTTTACTGTTTATATTAATGTTTTATAATTATCTTTTAGTGCTGTATTAAATGTGTATTACTGATATATGTAGGAATTTGAACTGTATTTTATTGCTGACATTAGTATCAATGTGGTTTAAATTA
>NW_018453985.1:0-402 GCF_002113885.1 Mizuhopecten yessoensis
ATGTAACAGCAAGTCTACACTAGAAGTACAAGGAGGAAATGTAACGGCATGTCTACACTAGGAGTACAAGGTAGACATGTAACAGCAAGTCTACACTAGAAGTACAGGGAAGACAAGTACCAGCAAGTCTACACTAGAAGTACAGGGAAGACTTGCTGTTACATGTCTACCTTGTACTCCTAGTGTAGACATGTAACAGCAAGTCTACACTAGAAGTACAGGGAAGCAATGTACCAGCAAGTCTACACTAGAAGTACAAGGAGGACATGTAACAGCAAGTCTACACTAGAAGTACAGGGAAGACATGTAACAGCAAGTATACACTAGAAGTACAAAGAAGACATGTAACAGCAATTCTACACTAGAAGTACAAGGGGGACATGTACCAGCAAGTCTACACTA
>NW_018453986.1:0-402 GCF_002113885.1 Mizuhopecten yessoensis
AACCGTGCACACGGATTACTAAACCGTGCGCACGAGTTACCAAACATTGCGCACGTATTACTAAACCGTCCACACGGATTACTAAACCGTGCGCACGAATTAACAAACCGTGGGCACGGATTACTAAACCGTGCGCACGAGTTACCAAACCGTGCGCATGGATTACCAAACCGTGCACAGTGATTACTAAACCGTGCGCACGAGTTACCAAACCGTGCGCACGAGNGCACGAGTTACCAAACCGTGGGCATGGAATTAACAAACCATGCGCACGGATTGCCAAACCGTGCACACGGATTACTTAACCGTGCGCACTGATAACTAAACCGTCCACACGCATTAACAAACCGTGCGCAGGAATTAACAAACCGTGCACAGTGATTACTAAACCGTTACCAAACC
>NW_018453987.1:0-402 GCF_002113885.1 Mizuhopecten yessoensis
GGTTTCAATTGTAATTGCAATATTTATTCAATATTGAACAAAAACGTAATAAAAACGAAAACAATTAGGTATCATTATCTTCATGGATACGCTCCATCGAGAATAACACTGCAGCTGACATTCGTGGGTACACAATGTACTATCGGCACACAGGTTATCTAACGTCACTGTACCCAAATCGGGACACTTTTTAGATAAATATCAATGTTCTTTATACAATACTATACTATCAGTTCCAAAAATGTTGTTCGTTTTTCATAAGTAGATACTATCCACTTTTTATTTTTATCACAATTTGATATTTCGGGCGATACCATCAGTTACGTAGGCCGAACCGGCGTTACTGTACCCTGGAAGGGTATTTTGGCGAATATTTGGGGATAAACGATCAATATCGGCAGA
>NW_018453988.1:0-402 GCF_002113885.1 Mizuhopecten yessoensis
GGCTGAGGGGCAGGGCCAAAAAGGGTATTTGGCTATACTGCTTAATGTGACTTCTTCTCTGGAACTGAGAAGTGGATATCAACCTTATTTGACTGGAAGCATCTCTAGGTGGTGGAGATTCAAAATTGTACAAACGGTTGGGCTGACCCCCCAGGGGGCTGAGGGGCGGGGCCAAAAGGGGGCAATTTGGTTATGTTGCTATAAATGACTTCTTCTGCAGAACTATGCCATGGATATTGATCATATTTGGTCGGAAGTATTCATGGGAGGCAGGGATTCAAAATTGTACAAATGGTGGGGCTAACCCCCCGGGCTAAGGGGTGAGGCATTACTTGGAAATGGTTGAGATCCCCACATTATAACCATATATACAATTGCTGAGTATAAAGAGATGATTGCACA
>NW_018453989.1:0-402 GCF_002113885.1 Mizuhopecten yessoensis
TGTATATTTAGCTACTGTATAAGTTTGGTAATCATCGGCTAATAAATGATGACTTTAACTTGTTCACAAGGTCAATTATAGCAATTTTGCCAATTTTAAAGGGCCATTATCCCGTCATGCAGATGGATCTGACTGGTTTTCGAAAGGAACCCAGCTCTCATCAATATTTAACTACCATCTAAGTTCAATGAAGATAAGTTTATCGTAAAAATAACAATTTTTCAATGTAAATGGACTCTCATTGTGTTCACAAGCTCTATTATAGCAATTTTGCCAATTGTAAAGGGCTATAATCCCGTCATGCATAAACGGATCTACTGGTTTTCGATAGTAACCGAGCTCTCATGGATATCTAGTTACGGAATAAGTTTGGTAAACATAGGATTATAAATAAAGCTTAAA
>NW_018453990.1:0-402 GCF_002113885.1 Mizuhopecten yessoensis
ATTTCCCCTATTGAGGACTCATACCATTTCCCCTTTTGAGGACTTGTAACATTTCCCCTATTGAGGACTCATACCATTTCCTCTATTGATGATTCATAACATTTCCTCTATTGAGAACTCATACCATTTCCTTTGTTGAGATACCATTTCCTCTATTGAGGTCTCATACCATTTCCCCTATTTAGGACTCTTACTATTTCCTCTATTGAGGACTCATACCATTTCCTCTATTGATGACTCATACCATTTCCTCTGTTGAGATAACATTTCCTCTATTGAAGACTAATACAATTTCCTTAATTGAGGACTAATACCATTTCCTCTATTTAGGACTCTTACTATTTCCTCTATTGAGGACTAATGCCATTTCCTCTATTGAGGTCTCATACCATTTCCTCTATT
>NW_018453991.1:0-402 GCF_002113885.1 Mizuhopecten yessoensis
GCGTTTAACCCTCAATGGTTTTAGATAGGGCTGAGACGGTATAGCCGATACCAACCCTTCCATCACCTTAAACAGGAAGGTCAGACGTAGCTCCTTTCTGCGTTGTTGTAATGTTTGCAGGTCCAATGCCCTGAGCATGTTGGCGATGCATCCAGGAGTTCTTGTTCTGTGGTCGCGCAAGATAAATCGAGCAGCCTTCCTTTGAATCCTGACCAGCTTGTCAATATCCGACTGTAGGAATGGGTCCCATATGATGGCTCCATATTCCAGTGTTGATCTGACAAGCGAGATGTAGGCCGATTTCCATGTTTTGGCTGGGCAGTGGTAGAGGTTCCGCCTAAAAAAGCCTAGGGTAAAACTAGCTTTTTAGGTCACCTGAGACAAAGTCTCAAGTGACCTATT
>NW_018453992.1:0-402 GCF_002113885.1 Mizuhopecten yessoensis
TCACTCCTCTATATAGAGGTGTCATGTTTAGCATGTGTCTTCACTTCTCTATATAAAGGTGTCATGTTTAGTATGTGTTTTCACTCCTCTATATAGAGGTGTCATGTTTAGGATGTGTGTCTTCACGAGACTATACAGAGGTATCATGTTTAGCATGTGTCATGTGTCTTCACTCCTGTATATAGAGGTACCCTAAATAGCATGTGTCTTCACTCCTCTATATAGAGGTACCCTAAACATCATGTGTCCTCACTCCTCTATATAGAGGTACCCTAAATATCATGTGTCTTCACTCCTCTATATAGAGGTACCCTAANGATAGAGGTACCCTAAATATCATGTGTCTTCACTCCGTTATATATAGAGGTACCCTAAATATCATGTGTCTTCACTCCTCTATAT
>NW_018453993.1:0-402 GCF_002113885.1 Mizuhopecten yessoensis
GGACAGAGGACTTGTAGGACAGACCATTGTAGGACCGAACACTTGAAGGACAGAGGACTTGTAGGACAGAGGACTTGTAGAACAGAGGACAGAAGACTTGTAGGACAGAGGACAGAGGACTAGTAGGACAGAGGACTTAGGACAGAGGACAGAGGACTTGTAGGACAGAGGACTTAGGACAGAGGACAGCGGACTTGTAGGACAGAGGACTTAGGACAGAGGACAGAGGACTTGTAGAACAGACATTCAACGTAACAAGTCAGAGGTAAAACTGACCTCACAAATATTAACAGAAGCGTGGTGATACTCGATATAGGCAGTGAGAAAGCTACTAGTGGCGGAGAAAATCACAGTGACGAAAGGACAAAAGCACTAGCAACTATATCAAATGTAACTTGTTCT
>NW_018453994.1:0-402 GCF_002113885.1 Mizuhopecten yessoensis
TCGTTAATTTTATTTTTTATATATATATATATATATATATATATAATGTAAAACAAGTTAAGTACCCGCGGGTAACCGCTAGGTTGAACACCACGAGCAAAAATATTATTTTACTGTTACTTTCCCAATAAAATATATTCACTTATGAAAAATTATTTGTTTCATAAATATACATAATAACACGTATCTACACAATATCTTAAACACAAACACGGAAGCACTTGGAGATGCGCACTGTCGCCATGTTATAATAGTGACTAAGCCAAATGACACAGCGGCTACAAAAATCGAATGACATCGGCCTCGATACAAACCCCCGGCCGTAACCACAACACGAAACGCTACAGACAAAAAGTCTGTCTTCCTTTCCTGTGGGATTGTGTGATGACCTCCCGGAAGAAA
>NW_018453995.1:0-402 GCF_002113885.1 Mizuhopecten yessoensis
ACATAGCTTACTAGCATACCTAACCAGCATATCTTACCAACATAGTTTACTAGCTTACCTAACCAGCATATCTTACCAACAAAGCTTACTAGTATACCTAACCAGCATACCTTACCAACATAGCTTGTAGTCTACCTAACCAGCATACCTAATCAACATAGCTTGTAGTCTACCTAACCAGCAAGCATACCTTACCAACATAGCTTACTAGCATACCTAACCAGCAAACATTACCAACATAGCTTACTAGCATACCTAACCAGCATACTTTACCAACATAGTTTACTAGCATACCTAACCAGCATTCCTTACCAACATAGCTTACTAGCTTACCTAACCAGCATACTTTACCAACATAGCTTACAAGCATACCTAACCAGCATAAATGTACCATATCAACAT
>NW_018453996.1:0-402 GCF_002113885.1 Mizuhopecten yessoensis
CTAGATAGCCTTGAGGTAGGGACAGGGATCCTTAGATATTCTGGCTTTTCTATTTGATGCCCTGGCTTCTCTAGATAGTTTGGAGGTAGAGACAGGGATCCTTAGATATTTTGGCATTTCTACTTGATGCCCTGGCTTCTCTAGATAGCCTTGAGGTAGGGACAGGTGATCCTTAGATATTCTGGCATTTCTATTTGATGCCCCATCTTCTCTAGATAGCCTTGAGGTAGGGACAGGGATCCTTAGATATTCTGGCATTTCTATTTGATGTCCTAGCTTCTCTAGATAGCCTAGAGGTAGGGACAGGTGATCCTTAGGTATTCTGGCATTTCTATGTGATGTCCTATCTTCTCTAGATAGCCTTGAGGTAGGAACAGGCGATCCTTGGATATTCTAGCATTT
>NW_018453997.1:0-402 GCF_002113885.1 Mizuhopecten yessoensis
TTAATACACATTTTCAAAATGGCCGCCGAATTGGTAATTTTTTTAGATTCTTGTAAAAAAAGTTCTATAAACAAAAGACATTTAGTATTTTGACATATTTTTCAGATGCGTGTTTGCTAATAAACTTGATCATAATTTGTTATATAACACAAAATCCCGTTACACCAGATCAAAACGAGACTTGAACGTGATTAAAACCTCAGAAGAGTACATCCTTAATCCTTTGTTCTTGTACTTATTGATGTGCAGACGATGTGGACGCTTAACAGTTCAATCAAAGGAAACTTCTAAATATCTTTCAAAGAAAAGACGCAATTTTCCGACTTAAAAAGGGACATCAGTCTGAAAATTAAATATAATATAAGTTTATTGAAATACGTGTTTTACGTAAATAAATATTGA
>NW_018453998.1:0-402 GCF_002113885.1 Mizuhopecten yessoensis
TATTATATAACTACAGTGTACCCAGGAAATTGGCCTGTGCTCATTGTGTTAACTTTATTATATAATTATCCAGGAAATATGCCTGTAATGAGTGTCTTACCTTTATTATATAACTATCAAGAAGATTTGCCTGTGATCATTGTCTTATTTTATTATATAATTTTTTGACCCAGTCGATTTGCCTGTGATTATTGTCTTACCTTTAATATATAACTACCCAGGAGATTTGCCTGTGATCATTGTCTTACCTTTATTATATAATAACCCAGGAGATTTGCCTGTGATCATTGTCTTAGCTTTATTATATTACTATAGTGTACCCAGGAAATTGGCCTGTGGTCATTGTCTTACCTTTATTATATAATTACCCAGGAAATTGGTCTGTGATCATTGTGTTAACTT
>NW_018453999.1:0-402 GCF_002113885.1 Mizuhopecten yessoensis
ACAACAGATATCAAAGAGACATCAAAACAACAGGAATCAAAGAGAGTCAAAACAACAGGAATCAAAGAGACAGTAAAACAACAGGAATTAAAGAGACACTTAAACAACAGATAAAAGAGACACCAAAACAACAGATATCAAAGAGACATCAAAACAACAGGAATCAAAGAGACATCAAAGCAACAGGAATCAAAGAGACACCAAAACAACAAAAAATCAAAGAGACACCAAAACAACAGGAATCTAAGAAACATCAAAACAACAGGAATCAAAGAAACAATAAAAAACAATAGGAATCAAAGAGACACCAAAAGAACAGGAATCAACGAAACAATAAAAAACAGGGACCCGATGATATGTTAAAACAACAGTTACCAAGGAGACACCAAACAGCAGGAATCA
>NW_018454000.1:0-402 GCF_002113885.1 Mizuhopecten yessoensis
AGTGACCAATGTCCAGTACGGAGCTATGTGGCCTATATTAAACGACTCAACAAGAACTGTGGGTTCTTGTTTCAGCAACCACGACATGGATGGCGTGTATTACAACAAAGTGGTACTGGGTCATAATTACCTGGGATCATTAATGAGGAAAATTTCCACTGCTGCAGGTTTGTCCAGACAGTACACCAACCACTCCCTAAGGGCGACTACAGTACACTTACTTGATGCCGCACAGTTCCCTAGTCGACACATAATGTCGGTGACAGGACACAGGTCAGGAAATTCACTCAAGACATATACCGGTCAAACTAGTGAAATCACAAAGCAAGAGGCCCATAGGGCCTGTATCGCTCACCTGGATATATAAGCAATCATGGCAGAATATTCTCCAAATGAGATCCA
>NW_018454001.1:0-402 GCF_002113885.1 Mizuhopecten yessoensis
GTGTAAAAACATAAGGACAAAATATACCACGGTGTCAAAACACAATGACAAATATACCTCAGTGTCAAAACACAAGGACAAAATTAACATCGTTGTCAACATAATGATAAAACACAAAGGGACATAATATACCACATAGTCAAAACAGAATCACAATATTCCAAGTTGCAAACACACAAAGACATTTTTTTTCAAGGTGTCAACACACAAAGGATTTTTGCATATTTTTTTCCCATGAAACGTATTAATTATAAACCAATATTACTATGTCACTGTAAATTCAAAATTCATATTCGGTGAGAGGATGTGAGGAGAAGGAGCAGAAGGAAGTGAGGAGGAAGAGGAGGATGTGGAAGAGGAGGAGGATGCGGAGGAGGAGGAGGAGGAGGAGGAGGAGGAGGG
>NW_018454002.1:0-402 GCF_002113885.1 Mizuhopecten yessoensis
GAGACGCTCTCAGTGGTGGAGGCAGTGAAACTTGTATGTCTAGACTCCCGACAGCTATTCCGTCTTTGCATATTGCAGAGTTATCTTCTCCTGTGAGCAGGAATTGATTGTTCCGTCATTGGTTTGTGCGAGAAAATTACGTCATTTTCTCAAAAATTGATGACGTTACTCTCACAAACAAGTGACGTAACAATCAATACCTGCTCCCAAGAGAAGATAACTCTGCAATACGCAAAGACGGAATAGTACCACATGTGTACAGTTATTAATTAATTGGAATGATGCTACTGCTAGTACCTGTACATGCATGGTTTTTATAACTATTTGATCCTTTATAAAGATTATTAATTTATGGTCGATTAACATGTTGTCAATCAGGTAGATATAGATTGCAATCCATAT
>NW_018454003.1:0-402 GCF_002113885.1 Mizuhopecten yessoensis
GAGGGTGTTACCATGTTGACCCTTTGTACAATATCACAATTCCCCGTAATGACAATCTTAAAACTTGTCGATAGCAACGCAATAGTTTCGTTTAATATTTATCTAACCTGTACAATTCCGGAGTAGCCTTAAAATATCCTTTATATACATGTGTCCCCTTTGTTCTGTATGTTTTGCTCTTCTGCATATGTAACTGCTAGGCCAGTATCAGTGGATTTAATCTTATGTTTCCTAGCAATGGTTCAATTAAATTTCACCTTTGATATTGACTTTTAACGGGAATTACAAAGATCGATGTATATGCAATATTTCTGCTCCGCAAAAGATAGAAAGAGAGAAACTCAGTATAAATCTTAAGCTGACTGACATTGTACCCGCGTGGGGCTGTTCGTTGTCTTTGGT
>NW_018454004.1:0-402 GCF_002113885.1 Mizuhopecten yessoensis
AGGAACTGTTTGCGTATGTAGGTGCGTAGTATTCATTTGCGACTCTTAAACTGTACCTCCGTTCAACTCTACGCATATAACTACTGACGTATTTCCGTGTTGGAACTGTCCACTCAACCGTAGCGTGTGTGTGTTATGGTTTCGTATTATTGAGTGTATTTATATCATGGCCCCAAAACGAGGACGCCAGGCTATCAGGACGGCACCGTACGATCCTGAAATCTTAGAAAATTGGACATTTGCTAGACTACAACAAGAACTGCGGCAGTTAAATGTATCGTTTCAAGGAGGGACTAGACGCATGGCGCTTGTGAAAAAAGTAAGGGACGCACAAGCTGGGTTGGAGAGTGCTGGAGTTGCGCGATCCCATGTTTCATCAGGAGGTGCGCGATCCCATGATGC
>NW_018454005.1:0-402 GCF_002113885.1 Mizuhopecten yessoensis
TTCTTAGTAGCCTTGACAACAACATTTTGTCTCTTTGGTGGTAAGTTAGTTCTGTCATACTTTGGTGGAGCATACTTTGGTGGAGCATTCTTTGGTGGAATGTATTTTGGAGCTTGCTTACTTCTCATATTTCTTTGATATTGATGTTGCTTTGGTTGAGCATGTGGTTGTGGTTGTTTAGTAGCCTTTGGTGGAGCTCTTTGATTATTCTTTGGTGGAACTCTTTGATGTTGATTATTCTTTGGTGGAGCACGTTGATTGTTCTTTGCTGGCTTATTCTTTGGTGGATTTCTTTGATTTTGGTTTCTCTTCTTTGGTACTTGCTTAGAATTTTGGTTTTGTTGGTTTTGTTGTTGTTGTTGTTGTTGGTGTTGTTCAGCTTCTTCTGCACTACTCTTTCTT
>NW_018454006.1:0-402 GCF_002113885.1 Mizuhopecten yessoensis
TTCGTTCCCTTGATCTCAGACATATGTCAAATTACAAAAATCTATACATGCAATTTCAAAAAATATAGATTAAAACAACTTTAAATATGGTATAGAGAATAATGAAAATGGGTTTTTTCTGTGACACAAACTCGAACTTTAGATTTAAAGCTTACCAAGCAAGCCGTTTCAATGTCTTAGCTACAGAATTCGTTGATATGACTCTAAACATCAAAATAATGAACCGGAAGGCGAAATAATGGCATTTTTTGTGATGTGCTCTGTGACGTCATTGGAATTGCAAGGACCATACTGACATAGCAATAACAGTAAACAACCTTTATTATCGTCAACAGTTATTGTCACAGTAGTAAGTGGTATGCTATTGTTACAGGATAACAAAAGGATTGTTTATGTTATGTT
>NW_018454007.1:0-402 GCF_002113885.1 Mizuhopecten yessoensis
GCTTGGAGCGAGAATACCCAAACTACAACCGTTGTGTTAACAGTGCAACTGGGCAAAGCAATGATGTGTTGAATATAAGGGTTGAGATCAATACAAGTGTTGTCCTAGAACTCACTGTTACCTGAAACCATTTGCCTCTAGAGGATGGGGTGATTTACCACTGAAAGGGATGATGGACATAAAATACCGGAGTAAAAGATTGTCGATTCCGCGACGATAGACACCATTGACGGAGTGTGGCACTGATGTAGAGGATGACCGAGTCCAATATCGACTGCTCAAAAAACAAATAAACACAAAATACTTTCTATTGTCAATTAAGTCAATACACATCACGCTTATCAACCAGCTCCCATCAGTTCGCGGACAATTCGTTAGTACAAGAACCAATCAATACCATTA
>NW_018454008.1:0-402 GCF_002113885.1 Mizuhopecten yessoensis
CAGTTAGATCACATAGAGGTGTGAGACACCAGTTAGATCCCATAGAGGTTTGAGACACCAGTTATATCACATAGAGGTATGAGACAGCATAGTCAGGTGTGAAATGACATTTAAAGGTTTGAGACCTTATGCAATAGAATGAGAAGACATGCAGGTGTGCAGTGACTAAAATGTTTCAATAAACATGTGTGACTTTTAAAGTAACAAACCCTTTGCGTCCTGTTTTTGTGAGTTATCTCTTTAAACAAATAAGGCACGTCACTCAAGAGTGGTTTGTGTGACTTGTCTTAACAATAAAGGTGACAGAATATAGGTGTGACAGTGAGATATACAGGTAAAACAATAAAGGTGATATAATATAGGTGTGACAGTGAGATATACAGATGAAACAATAAAGGTGAT
>NW_018454009.1:0-402 GCF_002113885.1 Mizuhopecten yessoensis
GAGGGTAGAATTCAGTTTTGACGTATAGGATTGAATATCCTTATCACACACAGACAGCTTGTCTCTAACTTCACGAACCTTAGAGCGAGTATCGCTCACTTTAATGAAACGATCATCATCTATGACGTTCTAGTGAAGCAACTTTCGAGGATATAAGATGAATCCTGTCGGAAAATTGACGAAGAGCAGACACGTTTTCTATGTCGTCAGAAAAGAGCTTATCAACGATTCCATCTGCCTGTTTCAATTCCGTTTTAAAAGACTTTCAGCTTTTACAGACTCTATGCTTACATTGCAATGCTCTTTCAATTCATCGAGTTCTTTACGTACATGGGCAAATCATTGACGATTTTGTGTAACGGGATCAGCCTGAGAAGCGATAACACTTCTCAGGCGATAGAA
>NW_018454010.1:0-402 GCF_002113885.1 Mizuhopecten yessoensis
CATCAACAAATCTGAATAAATGACCATAGAAAATCCCATATTAGAATTGAAATGAATCAATTTTCTGATATATTAATAATAATATGTAGTTTGAAATAGTGCTTATATATAATATAAATGTGAATAGTCTGGAAGTGTAAATACCTTCGCTGTAAATGTTGAGAAAAATGCTTGATTTAAATAGAAATAGCAGACCGAGTCCCATGAATTGCTATTTAATCGGTTGTTCACCACTAATCAATTTAGAGTCTAGCAAATGGTCTCACAATAAGCTTGAGATCGGACAAAATTTATATTAATTCAGGGCTTAATGGTATTTTGTCCATTGTGTGAATATAGCAGCAAAATCAGAATAATCTTTCACAATAATAGATGATTGCTAATAAATCTCAAAATTGAAAT
>NW_018454011.1:0-402 GCF_002113885.1 Mizuhopecten yessoensis
ACTGTAATACACTTACACCAACCAATAAAGGTCAGGTGACACTAGACGCTTACCCCACATACACCCAAGTCATTCTAATGTTTCATGGGGTGAGCGCTGAATCAAAACTTTGTTGCTTATTCTTTGATCTACGTCACAGTCATTCGGGCTTCCGTCGTTCCTTCTTAACTGGCGACCAATCATCTGCCATCTACCTGAGTCTGTGAATGGGGTTATAGGTAGATTACGAAGATATTGCTGCGTGTTGTCCAATTGAAATACTACGTTAGTACAGACTCTTAAAAAAGGAAATTATTTTCGTGACAATCCTATCAAGTCTTTAATTTTTCCAAAACATACTATTTGAATTTACGAAATCACGGTACATGTACATGTTATTATGTGACACTGGGGACAGGGGCT
>NW_018454012.1:0-402 GCF_002113885.1 Mizuhopecten yessoensis
GATTTGTCGCCTGCTCAGCGCTTTTAGTGAGAAAAGTGTTTTGGCCTGCTATGTCAAGTGAGATATGCCAAAATGTGGAACGTTGAAACTCGACAGAAAAACCAGTTACATATGTTGAACATTATTGCTTCAAGCATTACCATACAAAAACAGCACGTAAACTTCTGAAATGCGAACTGGTTCAAGGTATATTGGTAAGCAATATGTGTACCAAGTTTGAGCTCAAGCAACTCAAGGAAACTTTTATTGCACGAAAACCTTGTTTCGAATGATGCAACCGATATTTGTCATTTATAAATACATTTTTACTCTTATAAATTTATCCAACAAATCTCCCAACTAATGTTTTACCAAAATCTCCACCCTTTCATACCTATTCATCGGACACTGACATTTCTAACA
>NW_018454013.1:0-402 GCF_002113885.1 Mizuhopecten yessoensis
CATCTAACTGTATGCTCTTTGTAGTCAACATTACCATAGCTCAATCGGCAGAGTGTACTGGACCTGTCAATCTGGCACAGATTTGTAAATGTAATGTCACTATAATTTGGTTTGTTCACGCAGCTGTCTGACGGTCGCTGTAGCTCGATGTTCCTCTTGTCCCAATTAACACCAGACATTTATTCTAGGCTATCTATCGCAATGTCTCGGGTCTGGCGCTAGGCGTCTAAGCAACAATGTACCTTCGTTCAATTCATGATATTGAAGATAATGTCAATCATAAATGTAGGACTGTTAAAGTGTGTGCATGGCAAAAGAAGGACGTGTATGTAGTCGTGTGTATGAAATACTTATGGTTAAGGGAGTGAAGTTTTTGTTTTAAAAATGTCAAGAGATTCTGAT
>NW_018454014.1:0-402 GCF_002113885.1 Mizuhopecten yessoensis
AAAAAAGGCAAAAACTGTATACAGTAAAGCAAATGTAATACAAATTAAAAACCAGAGCACCACACCGCTGCAAGGTTGCCGCAATAAAATCGGCTAGTTTTCCAGAAACAGATGCCAGAAGTTCTGGCAAACAAAATGTGAATACGACCCATATTCTTACTATTTTTTAAAACTTTGATTTAATACAATGAATATTGCTTATTAAGTCTAAGCAGCGTTTAAAAATGCATGCAGTATTTAAAGTATTTAAAACTGAAAACAGGATCACTAAATTGTGTTTGGTGTTCCTGGGTCTGGTAAGACTATAGCATTTTGAAAAAAAATTACAGATATAAAGGATTGATTTTGTCAATGTCTTGACGGCAGATGTGGCAATGTTGATGCCTCTCCTCCAGTTCCACA
>NW_018454015.1:0-402 GCF_002113885.1 Mizuhopecten yessoensis
CTTAGTATTTAATTTAAGTGGAACTAGCAAAAAAATGTTTTTATGTATATGTTTATGAAAATATGTTTAAAAATGTATATATCTATGTATAGGTCTATAAAAACTTAAAATAGTTCTATCTACGATAATTTTGTATATAAATAATAATTTTGAATCATTTTATGCATATTAATCTGTTTGTAAAATTAAGGTAGAACTAGCAAAAAAAATGTATCTATGTATATGTTTATGAAAATATGTATAAAAATGTGTATGTTTATATCTATGTATATGTCTATACAAACTTAAAATAGTTCTATCTACTATAATTTTGTATATAAATAATCATTTTGAATCATTTTATTCAGATTATTTTGTTTGCATAATTTAGGTGAAACTAGTTAAAAATATGTTTATGTACAT
>NW_018454016.1:0-402 GCF_002113885.1 Mizuhopecten yessoensis
CTAATCAAATACAGTGTAGGAATAATCTAGCTACTTATATGGATGTTACGAAACATGAGGAGCATTAACGCCTACACTTGCGGAGCACTTGATTTGGGTTAACCGGTATGATGTATTCTACTTCAATTTGGATGTCTCCCTTATTCCTGTTGTTGATTTAATGTGTCTGTGGCAACCTTGGTTTTGGCTTTTGTCTTGGTGTATTGATGGTATATTTTGTTTTGGAGTGTCGACGATAAAGTTTCGTTCTGGCTTGGAGTGTTGATGCTTTGGTATATTTTGTCTTGGTGCCTTGATGCTGTGGGATATTATGGCTTGGTGTGTCGACATTTAGGCTTCTTTTGTCGCAGTGTGTCTACGTTGTGGCATATTCTTTGGTGTGTTGACGCTGTGGTTTATTTT
>NW_018454017.1:0-402 GCF_002113885.1 Mizuhopecten yessoensis
TTCTAATTTGAATTTTAAAAGTTAAGTCGCACATCAAGTTTGATTAACAGTCAAGTCTGCAAGTCAGGTAACAATTCTTAAATTGGGTCCCAGGAAACTCACAGAAACATTTACTATTTTCTAGTTAATCTTCTCTGGGATACCCATGCTAAACATAAGTTATCTGTTGAAAAAATAACAGGGGAAAATCTTTACTGTGTTTCAATTTGTCAAATAGTACATAACAAGTATCATTGGATAAGGGAGATACCCTACACAAAAGTTCCCTATTGGGCCCTGCTTTTCTGGCCCCTAGGGTCAGAACAACCTCATTTATACAAAAATATCATTTTGCCCAAGTGATATTTATTTTACCAAATGTGGTTAGATTGCAAGCCTGCAAGAGGAGTAGAATTAAAGCAA
>NW_018454018.1:0-402 GCF_002113885.1 Mizuhopecten yessoensis
GTCATCATAACAATATTGTAAAGTTTGCATCGAGATGACGTTAAAGATCCGGTGTTTGCTGATATTTTGCTAGATTTTATTATCAAACAACAATACGAAACATTCACAGCATAGATACAGGTGTTATAGTTTCTTGTTTAGTTATTTTAACGCTAAATACAATTCAGAATGTAAAATCTAGTGCTAGTTGGTTACAAACAGGGCAGACGATGTTGACGTCATACTTAAGCAAACACTCTACAAATGTTGGCTAGTAATTATGTTTATATATCTATACTTAATAACCCGACATATATTCACAAACCAGCGCCATTGTTGGTGTTTGCTCAGGCATGACGTGAACCTAATTGCTATGAGCAAAGTGATACTATCACTTGATTGAAAGTTGCTAGATCGGATGGG
>NW_018454019.1:0-402 GCF_002113885.1 Mizuhopecten yessoensis
ATGCATGGTAGAGTTTACAAAAGTTACATAGGGGTGAAAGGGTTAAACAGAAATTAAGGTGGATTGCATTTTAACTCATTTATCCCTGAAGACACATTTAAGCTCTTCCAATTCAAAGGTTGTTATAGTTTATTATAAAATTTCAGGGGTGAATGAGTTTGTTGTTGTAAAGTCATTATTGTCCAACTGCGTTGTTCGCATACCTTCTTTTGCGTTTCCCTTGAAAGCGGCTTGAAAGAAGATTGAATTGTAAAAGAGATGGATAACTGGGACAATGTGTCCCCTTTAACACTAGCTGAGTATACATGTATATATCAAACATACATGTAGCACAATTAATGTAATGAGACTTCACTACAGTGGTCGGGTGGTGCAGTGGATAGCGCACTTGCCTTTCACCAA
>NW_018454020.1:0-402 GCF_002113885.1 Mizuhopecten yessoensis
AATAAGATGGACCTCAAAAGTCTCGTCGTCCTGCCTATCATATTCCTCTACATGTTTTCGTTCATCACAGCCTTCGCCAATGTGAGCCAGTACGGGTACTATTCTATAGGCAAGTCTATGTACCCAAACCAGTCCAACTGGGATAACGTATCATCAAACCAGTGCGAGGCCAACCAATCCCAGCTATACAAAGAACAAACTCGCGTGCAGGAAGCCACTTCACAGTTCAACATCTACCTCTCTCTGGCTGGGGGAATCCCCGCCATCTTTGCCAATCTCATATTCGGTACCTTCAGTGACAAATTTGGTAGAAAGTTCTTGTTTATTCTTCCCGCCATTGGCTCATTTCTCCGATGTGTCATTGTTTTAATCGTTATGTATTTAGAGGCAGATGTTTACTTC
>NW_018454021.1:0-402 GCF_002113885.1 Mizuhopecten yessoensis
TAAACGATCGCTAATCGATCCTTGCCGACCATCGTCCCAACACTAGTAATAGCTATTTCTCATTTAGGACCTGAGAGATCTTTCTCAAACTTGACATGAAGGTTAACGTTCCCTTTAGTCTGTAGTCGTGCATGTTTTCTTACGAGACTGATCTGATCAACAAATCTTTGATTTGGACAGTTAAGGTTTGTTAGTGCTATTTCCCAGGAAGGTTTCTTTCTGAAATTTTATATGCAAGTTCCCCACTGTCCTTTGTTGTTCATGTTGACTTTTGAGACTGATCAGATAAACAAAATGGCCGATCGGTGGCCATCTTCGATTTTTGACTTTGAAGGTTTGTTAGTGCTATTTCTCAATTTTGATATGTAGGTTCCCTTGATCCCTCGTTGTGCATGTTATATT
>NW_018454022.1:0-402 GCF_002113885.1 Mizuhopecten yessoensis
CTGCTTCAAGGTTATTGTCAACCTTGGTGATTGATAGTCCACTCGCAAGTAAACCATACACGTGAAAAAGGGACGATACGTCGAATTGATGTGGTATGAATTGAACAAAAAGTCACTGATTTCTGTAAATACGCTTGGTAGATATTTCATGGATTTGTTATACAAACGGTCATACTTTTAACTTTCACAATGAAATCATATATCATCTAAAATTTGGATCATTGGCATTTTTCGAGTATTTAATTTTGGCTTCATTCTCGAGATAACGAAATCGCAAAACAAAACACACTTACAGGGAAAAAAATAAAAATTCATAAGCAGAAATTAGATTTTGAACAAATTCGCGAAAGTTGCATTGCTCGTAAATAAGCTGACGTCGATCTAGTTTTTATATGTACTGGC